>NW_027210943.1:0-17500 GCF_029030835.1 Brachyistius frenatus
ATAGAGAAGGAAGAGGACGTCCTCACTGTCCAGAGGCTCCGCGGGACAGATGGCCGGCTGAGAGGACATCACCTGGAAGGACAGGTACAGGTAGGACAGGTAGGACAGATGTTGGACAGACATTGAACAGACAGCTGGTGACGTATGGATCACCTCCTCCAGCGGGACGTCCAGCGCTCCCATCGCTGTGGGACTGTCTGTCCTCTGAGAGACGAAGACGTGTTGGACGGACGGACAGCTCTTCACCGCCGCGTCCACGGTGGACTTCAGGTCCATGAGCCGGCCTCCTCTCACACCTTGATTACAGGTGAGCACGGCTTTACACTGAGCTGCAACACACACACACACACACACACACACACACACACACACACACACACACACACACACACACACACACACACACACACACACACACACACACACACACACACACACACACACACACACACACACACACACACACACACACACACACACACACAGTGTGAGGTCCTCAGGGACGGACTCCGTCCTGCAGTTTCATAAGATGGAAGTAAAGTTAACGAGCTGATTTAACTGGAAACTTTCACCTCCGACTGGTTTCTTTAATTCTGTCGTTACTTTATTTCTTTGTTTATTTCTTTTACTTCCTGTTTACTGTCTGTGGTTGGTTTTTATTTATCTCTCTAGATTCTGGTTTAAAAGCTTCCCCAGGAGTTTAGGGTTAATTGTTCAGTGTTGATGGAAAGTTTCCTCTCGTTGTATTTGAACACTTCCAGACATGTAGAATGTAGATTAATAAAAACGTTCTGTTCTTCTGTCTTTTTGTTCTGGTTTGATATCGAATGTGGAACAGAAACAGTTTGACGGCTCTGCGTCCAGTTCTGATGTTAACAAGTCTGTTATAGACCACATGGTGTGTTTCTGCTGCTCGTCTCTCCGAGGTCGTAAATACTGAATCAACCTTTGAACTGTGAAGCTGCTGTAAACTTTACAGAGATGAAACGTCTCAACAAACATCCACTCAGAGAACACGAGTTATTATTCTCATACTTTGGGGACTTTTATTTTGACAGCGCGGTTTTAGAACATCCTTCCTGCATCGCTGTCAGTCATCCGGGTGTTGTTAGTTCGGACCCTCTGCAGGTGTTTCCACCGTCTAACTCCCATCATGCTCTGCAGGTTTCTGTTTCCACAACAGCAGCCTCCACACGTCTGATCCGACAGGTTAAAGGCAGCGTGTCGGCGGATCGGCGAGAGGAGACGAACTCTGACCTTCAGCTTCAGGTTCCTCCACTTCACTTTTAATGTGTTGAATTCTTTGTTTTCGTGGTGGATTTCTTTAAAAACTGTGATGTCACAGATCCGGTGTGGACGACTCACCGTCCTGGATCCTCCCTGCCAGAGCCTCCGAGCTGAAGCCGGCGAACACCACGGTGTGCACGGCGCCGATACGAGCGCACGCCAACATGGCCGCCACCGCTATCGGAGACACCGGCATGTAGATGGCCACCGTGTCTCCTTTGTGGACGCCGTGACTCTTCAGAGTGTTGGCGAGGCGGCAGGTCGTCTCCAGCAGCTCCCTGTTGGACAAACAGGAGGATGATGATGATGATGAAGATGATTGATTTTTAATCAGTTAAAGTGAATTTATGTGACTTCTATTCAAACATATTATGAACATTAAACTCTCAAATAAAAACTGATTCTGTCCGTCACACTTTTAGACTGTTTCTAAAAGAGTTCGTAGCTTCAGGTCTGTAAAATGGTTCCGATCCAGAAGTGTCTTCAGCTGCAATACCAGCGAGTGCCACTAGAGGTCGGCTCCAAAAAGCCTCCGGCTCCATAGACTCCCATTCAACTTCTCTCATCAAATCCAAAGTGAATAAAATGTGTCCATCAGTTATCTCGGTGTTGTTAGCTAAAGTCACTCCTTCTTCTTAGTTTTCTGGAGGTCCATCTGAAAATAATCCCTCATTCATTAGAAAAGAAGATTCAAGAAGACCTGTTTTTGGGGGCGTGTCTGTTTGATTGACAGGCCTGCGGTGCAGTCAGGTTACAGCTATCGGTGGGCGGGACGTAGTATCGTCAGGTTTCTAATCAGATCGGTCAGATCCACCTCTGGCTCCTCCCCCAGCTCGTCCAAATATGGTCACTTCCTGCTCCGAACTACCAATATGGTGACGGACAGAATCTGAACTGGAGGATTCATAACGTTCACAAACCAACGATGACATCACTGATGGTTGATGATTGGTCACATTTCAGTTTAATTATATTTCATTTTTATGGCGCCAAATCACAATATTTACTTCAGGGTTCTTCCAACAGAACCTTCAGAACATCACAGAGGAACACGACAGTTCAACATGAGCGACAGGAAGGAAAAACCCGGAGGAGGAGAACATCTGTCTCGACCGGGTGGAGAGCAGAGAGAGAAAAGAGCAGCAGAGATCCAACTCAAAGAACAGAGGTGAGTGTGGCACTCGTCTGTACGTTTCTGTCGCCGTGACAACAGGAGGACGTCCCAGCGGGCTGATAAGATAAAGATCTGGATCGTCTGCGTAGAGGGAGGATCTCTTATCTGTGATAGGACGGTTACCTGTAGGTGACCTTCACCTCGGTGCCCGGCTCGTCCCGCTCCCAGATCAAAGCCACCCGGTCCGGATGTTTCTCAACATGGACGTCCAGGCAGTTCACTGACGGACAGACGGACAGACGGTCAATTAAAGTAAACATCAGAGATAGACAGGTAATGAATCATCTGTTCTTACGATCATGTGAGAAAACACACAATAAGAAGCTCCATTTAAACAGATCATTCTTTCTACTTCCATCATTCAGCCCTTCAAATCAAGATAATAATCATCAGTCAGGATCAGAGCTGTCAATCATCCTGTGGCCCTGCAGTCGTGACCGCTTCCTGTTTCCGGTTTTGTCTGTAAACTTATGAGGATCACTTTGAACTATTTATTACTGAATCAGGAAACACTGATCTCATGATAAAACCTTTTCAGCTTATCAATAAATGGATGTGTTGTGATGCAGAGCGCCAACACGCCTCAGCCGCGTTGAGCGCGACACACGATCCTGATGGAAAGCGCTCTGATTGGACGTTAATCCTGACTTTATCCCGAGGATCCTGTTTGTCACGCAGCAGGTTTACAAAATAATTTATGTAACCAAAAACGCTGCAGCATCAGATCTGATGGCACATCATCCGGCCGGTGTTATTGGAATATTATTGGATTATTATCCGAGGCAGGAAAACAACAGAGGAGGATGAGGAGGATGAAGTCGCTGCCTCCAAACAATCACCGTCCTAGTCCTTCATAATATGAATATTAAATATCATAGAATCACAGGAAGTAGCAGAAGAAATGCATCAGTGTTACAAGTAAATAAAGATGTTTTTGTTTGTTTGTTATCTGTAAACATGTAAATTAAGGTGTTTTTGTATGTTTATTATCTGTAAATGTGTAAATAAAGGTGTTTTTGTTTGTTTGTTATCTGTAAACATGTAAATATCATCGCCTGATATCGGCTTGTAACAGATGTATCGGTATCGGATGTGTCAGAGTGAAAACTTTTATTTTGTACTTGTATAAGTGTCAGTTTTCAGGAGTCTGGCAGTCTGTAAAAATGACAGATTTTTGAATGGAGTCTGGTGCAGCCTGTAAAAAGTGTGCAGCACGTGAGTTTTTACCTGAAACCTGCTTGACAACTTTTTAAGATTTAAAATGAATGACGAAGATGATGAAGATGAAGCTCCACCTGCAGCGTCAGCAGGACGTTTTAAAAACTAGGGTCAGTGACGTCACATTATAAAGGCTAATACTGATCATTTAGATGATTATATTGATCTCCATTATTGATCATTTATTTGATGTCTGCTCAGGTAGAAGCAGGAAGAGGTCCATCCGGGTAGGTCCAGAGTTCTGAAGTGAACTTGAACCCCTCAGAAACTCGGTCCCGGACCCGGATCAACAGGCGGATCGGTGCAGACTCACCGGACACGTTGAGCTTCCCTCCCAGGAACCAGCTGATCCTCCCGCTGCGCAGCTCGCAGTCCCGGACCTGCTGGTACGGTTCCACCCAGCAGAGTCTGTCGGCGGCGGCGGAGCCCCAGAACCGGTCTGGGTCCGTGACCGAGAGCCGGTACAAATCCCGGTGGGGCAGCCGGGACAGCTCGGAGCTCCAGGTGCCCGGTGGAGGAAGAGGAGGAGGAGGTAGAGAGGACAGACACCGGCCCGGCCCGGTTCCGGTCCGTCCGGGTCCCGGAGTCCTGCAGCGGCTCAGGAGGGTCCAAAGGAGTCCGGACCGACTGCTCGGAGCGGCCATGTTGATCCGGAGGAGACACATCTGAGACTGACACACCTCACAGAGACACAAAGATACACACATCGTACACACGGACACACGCACACTTTTACACACAACTTTTATAACGTTTCTGAAACATGAAAAAGTTTTTAATAAAGTTTGAACAGATTTATTAACTGTTGATATTAAATCAGATTTTTTTCATTCTGATTGTGATTTCAGACAAATTCCTGATTTTATTTTCATAACAATTTTTATGTCATCTCATCTGATTGATTATAACACACGGCTGCAGGAAGTACTCTGGTCCTTCACAATAAAAGCACTGTTAAAGTCCTGCAGTCAAGCCTTAGAAAATAAAAGTCTGAGTATTATCATGTTAAATATCAATTTAATTTTACTGCTGTGGATATCTTATTTTATTTCCTGTCAGTTTAATCTACACAAACACTTCCTGTTTCTTGTGAGACGGAGAAAGAGGAGGAGAGTCTTCATCAGAGGAGTTCATCTGGAGATACGACGGAGAAGAGCTGATGAAGAGGAGTCCCCTCTCAGCATGTTGCTCTGCTCACTGCTGCCCCCTGCAGGTCCAAATAGGAAGTCAACAGCTCCACCTTTTACATTTCAGATTAAAATGTCTTCAGATAGATAGATAATAGATAGATAGATAGATAGATAGATAGATAGATAGATAGATAGATAGATAGATAGATAGATTAATAGATAGATAGATAGATAGATAGATACATAGATAGATAGATAGATAGATAGATAGATAGATAGATAGATAGATAGATAGATAGATAGATAGATAGATAGATAGATAGATAGATAGATAGAGATAGATAGATAGATAGATAGATAGATAGATAGATAGATAGATAGATAGATAGATAGATAGATAGATAGATAGATAGATAGATAGATAGATAGATAGATAGATAGATAGATAGATAGATAGATAGATAGATAGATAATAGATAGTTACTTTATTAATCCCACAAGGGGACATCTCCTGTATCAGGAATGATCTCCTGTATAATGGTGCAAAGTTGGCAGGACTTTATCCAGACTGGTTAAAGTCTCCAGTAACTAACAAAAATGCACCGGGATGCTGAGTCTGAAGTTTAGCCACAGTGGAGTGGATGGTGTCCACTGCTGCCTCTACGTCAGCTGATGGAGGAACGTACACAGCGATAACAATGGAGGACGTGAACTCCCTCGGCAAATAATAAGGGTGCATCCCCACGGCTAGAAGTTCAATGTCCGGGCTACAGAAACGTTCCTTCACACACACGTGGTCGGGATTACACCACCTCTCGTTCACATAGACTGCAATCCCTCCACCTTTCTTCTTGCCGCTCTGAACAACGTCTCCATCCGCCTGAATAGCCCTGAAGCCGGGTACGGCCGCGCTGTGGTCCGGGAGATGTGAGTGCAGCCAAATATTGTGTCGATGTTGTTGTGTAGTTGTTGTGTAGTTGTTGTGTAGATGTTATATAGATGTTGTTGTGTAGATGTTGTGTAGTTGTGTAGATGTTGTGTAGTTGTTGTGTAGATGTTGTGTAGATGTTGTGTAGTTGTGTAGATGTTGTGTAATGTAGTTGTTGTGTAGATGTTATATAGATGTTGTTGTGTAGATGTTGTGTAGTTGTTGTGTAGATGTTGTGTAGATGTTGTGTAGTTGTGTAGATGTTGTGTAGTTGTTGTGTAGTTGTGTAGATGTTGTGTAGTTGTTGTGTAGATGTTGTGTAGATGTTGTTGTGTAGATGTTGTGTAGTTGTGTAGATGTTGTGTAGTTGTGTAGATGTTGTGTAGTTGTTGTGTAGATGTTGTGTAGATGTTGTTGTGTAGATGTTGTGTAGTTGTGTAGATGTTGTGTAGTTGCTGTGTAGATGTTATATAGATGTTGTTGTGTAGATGTTGTGTAGTTGTGTAGATGTTGTGTAGTTGTTGTGTAGATGTTGTGTAGATGTTGTTGTGTAGATGCTGTGTAGATATTGTGTAGTTGTTGTGTAGATGTTGTGTAGTTGTTGTGAAGAGTAGATGTTGTTGTGTAGATGTTGTGTAGTTGTTGTGTAGATGTGTAGTTGTTGTGTAGATGTTGTGTAGATGTGTAGATGTTGTTGGGTAGATGTTGTGTAGTTGTTGTGTAGATGTGTAGATGTTGTGTAGATGTTGTGTAGATGTTGTGTAGTTGTTGTGTAGATGTTGTGTAGTTGTTGTGTAGTTGTTGTGTAGTTGTTGTGTAGATGTTGTGTAGTTGTTGTGTAGTTGTTGTGTAGATGTTGTGTAGTTGTGCATCCTCCAGATTAACGATGGTGAAACTGATTAAATCTCTGACAACATCAATGTGGATTAATTGTTGTATACATCCTTTAATCTGACCTCCGGTCGCCATCGGTTACAAACAGCTGTATTAACACAGGAGCATCAATTATCAGTGAGAGTGATCTGCCATTGGGATGCAGCACCTGTTACCATGGAAACCAGCATCAGCCCGAGCAGCACAGAGACACTGTATTTTGTAAATCCAGGAGAATGGTGATGTTCATTTCCTGTTTGTTTTTTTATGGTGATGTTCATTTCCTGTTTGTTTTTTTATGGTGGGACTCGAACAGCCTTCCATCCTTAGTAGGGTCACAGGGGGCGGAGCCTATCCAAGGTGACGGTGTGTGAAGGTGGAGTCACCTGGACACAGAACCAATCACACCGACAGTTTAGACTACGTATGATAAAAGTTCCTCCTGAGTAAACACAACAAACGTTCGGCTCGGTGTTTCTCAGCTGGTCGTATCGCAGTACTTCGGTCGGGGTCGTGAACGTATCGACGTTCTCTGGTGTAAATCAGCCCAGAATAAACAGCTGGTACCTTAAGTCTGGGTCAGAGGTCAGAGGTCACGGGGCGGTAGCCTGCGTCTGCTTCAGGTGAGCTTTGGTCTGCAGATGAGCCTTGAGGAAGGTGAGCAGGCGGAAGTTCTTCCCGCAGGCGTTGCAGCGGTGCGGCGTGTCCCCGCTGTGGATGCTGCGGTGCCTCATGAAGCTGGTGGCGAGGCTGAAGGTCCGGCAGCAGAGCGAGCAGCGGTACGGCGTCTCCCCGCTGTGGGTGTAGCGGTGGTCGCGCAGCAGCTCCTTCAGGCGGTAGCTCTTCCCGCAGATGTCGCAGTGGAAGGGTTTCTCCCCGGTGTGGCTCCTCTGATGCGCCCGGTACTGCGACGGGTTGGGGAACTTCTTGCCGCAGACTTCGCAACCGACGACGGCGTCTCGGGCCGGCAGCTCGGCGGCCGGCAGCTCGTGCGAGTGTTTGCTGACGACGTGGTTCTTCAGGCAGCGGAAACTCTTCCCGCAGACGGAGCAGAGCTGCCGCTCGCCGCCGTGCGTCGCCTGGTGGCTGCGCAGGTTGGCGGCCTGCGTGAAGCCCTTCCCGCAGGTGGAGCAGCGGTGCGGCCGCGCCTCCTGGTGCACCAGCTTGTGGCGCGTCAGGTGACAGCTGTGGTAGAAGCTCTTCCCGCACACGTCGCAGATGAAGGTCTTGTCGAAGTGCGTCGTGCGGTGCGTCTTCAGCACGCTGACGCAGGAGTAGCCTTTCCCGCAGATGTCGCAGTGGCACGTCTTCTCTCCGGTGTGCCGCGCCTTCACGTGCAGGTTGCGGTGCGCCTTGTGGTTGAACCTCTTGGGACAGTAGTCGCAGGCGTACGGCAGCAGCCCGTGTTCTTTGGTCTCGTGTTCGCGGAGCTTCAGGATGCCGGGGAACAGCGAGCCGCAGACCGAGCACGCCGGGTGGGACTTCCTGTCGTGGTCGGCGAGCCGCTCGGCGTTCGGAAACAGCATCCCGCACCGCGAGCACCGCAGGTGCGTCTCCGCCGCCGTCGGCTTTTTTTTCCTCCGGCGGTGCGGCTGTTTCCTGACTCCGCCCCCCCCTCCTCTGGCGGCGCCGGATGGCGGCGCCGGCGGCCGAGCGTACTCGTGGTCATCGGCCTGAGGGGGCGGCGACGAGGAGGGGGAGGAGTCAGCAACGTCTGTTGCATCAGAGGAGCAGCTTTTATTTTCACCTGCAGCAAAACAACAGAGGTTGAAGATTATTAGAGACAGTTCCTGTGTTGGACAGCAGAGGGCGCTGCTCAGCAGACTTCAGTTCTGTGTACCAGATCAACACCGAGGTTCCTCACGGCTCCCTTCTCGCTCCTTTATAGATGAATATTCAACATATAATTCATCAAAACATCATCAAATCTCCCCCATGACAGACAGCTGTCATCTCTCAGCTAACGTCTGCTTCCTGTCACACCGTTGTTTAGCTGACAAAATGCTCAAATTAAAGGCTTTTTAAATGGACTCTGGTGTAACTGTTTGAGGTACACGAGAGGAAATTGTAATGTTTTATTTGGATAAATAATAAAAAAAACAGCTGAAGTTGTGAATCACAGTACAAACTCACCGTTAGCATCGTTAGCATCCTTTGTACCACTCGGCAGCGCCACCAGCAGGCAGCTGGAGTCACCAGCAGCGCTCTGAAACACAGAACACGCATCAGGTTTCATCTGCAAACAGATTCTCTAGAGGATGTTTGATTCACTCACTGACCCCGTAAACCAGGAGGTAGGTCTGCTCAGAGGGGGCGGGGCTTACACCTGCAGCCTCACCTGGAACACACACACACACACACACACACACACACACACACACACACACACACACACACACACACACACAGGTAAACACACACAGGTAAACACACAGGTAGACACACACACACACAGGTAAACACACAGGTAAACACACAGGTAAACACACACAGGTACACACAGGTACACAAACACAGGTAGACACACAGGTAGACACACACAGGTAGACACACACACAGGTAAGACACACACACAGGTACACACACAGGTAGACACACACAGGTAAGACACACACACAGGTACACACACAGGTAGACACACACAGGTAGACACACACAGGTACACACACAGGTAAACACACAGGTACACACAAAGGTAAACACACACAGGTACACACAGGTAAACACACAGGTAAACAAACACAGGTAAACAAACACAGGTAAACAAACACAGGTAGACACACAGGTACACACACAGGTACACACACACAGGTAGACACACACAGGTAGACACACACAGGTAAGACACACACACAGGTACACACACAGGTAGACACACACAGGTAAGACACACACACAGGTACACACACAGGTACACACACAGGTACACACCTGCTTCGCGGCTCTCCTCACATCGACCCTTCAGAGTCTCGTCCGTTGTCACGGCGCTCAGCTCAATGATCTTCACAATTTTCTCCACAGCTTCAACACACAAGCTGTCGACCAGAACGCCGAGTTTCTCCTGAGCAGGAAGTCACACAGGAAGTCAGAGGAAGTCACAGGATATTGATTAGGCTGAATAATATTTACTTAATAAAACATCCTTAATAACATGGAGGTACATTATATTCACTGTCTACAGTCAGCTGACATCCTTCATCAGGTGTTGAAGAGACAACAGGAAGTCAAATTTAGGGTCAAAATCGTGTCCATAACTCATGAAACATGTATGTTTGACTTCCACGTCCTCTTTATGTCACTATCTCTACTGTCCTGCAGAATAAACCTCCAGAAATCAGTCACGTGACCGGACGTCCGACAGGACGAAGGATCAACGAACTGTCAGGAGATGATTCGGTGCATTTCATTTTTCTAAAAATGAAAACCATCTTGTAATGAAGAAATATGAGAAGCCGAACAAACAAGTGCTGAAGCTGCTGAGTCTTTAACCTTCCGCTGTGAGCAGCTTACAAAACATGTCGAACCGAACCGAACCGAACCAGGATAGTACCTGTCACGCTCAACACCGGGTCACATTCACAGAATTTCAGGACAGTGACCTAACAAACCAAGAATTCTTAAATTAGAAGATTTCTAAATGGAGTTTGGTGTGAGCCGCCCCCCTCCCGCCGGAAACACTTCCGGTCTTTCCACCGGAACAGAAGGAGTTAAAGTTAGCTTTTAGCCACTGCTAGCTGCGGTAGCTTACCTCAGTTTCAGGATTTTGCTTGTCACAGGTGACTTTCTCCGCCGCGGTAAAGATCTCGGTCACCACCGCCTTAGCCAAGTTGTTCACGATGAACGCCACCTCCGTTTTAAAGGTCATTAAATCGAACATGTTCAAGAATTCCCGCACCAAGCAGCTGGTTAGCTTAGCAAACAAACGGCTAAATGCGGATGCAGGAAGTGACGTTATTGTCTGAGACAACAAATTTAAATAAATGTAAATGTTAGTTATTCTACTGAATTTAGTTAGACTGTTAAACTGTTAAAGTCTTAATTGTGTGTAATGATATTGTATTAACTTTAACAGACATATGTAAGATAATAAACGGAATGAAAAAAAAAGCTTAAATTAGAGGATTTTTAAATGGAGTTTTGTGTCATAATATGCATGAATTAATTTTTTTGCATATATATAGTTTTTAATATTAAAATAAAAAACGGTTTTGTGGTTATATGAATCAAATCTTTACGAGCTTCAAATATAATATTTAAAGATTCAGCTTCAATTTTAAATTTTGAGTTTTTGTACTGTTTTGATGAGACAAATGTCTAAAGGTTATTTATCATTTTAGAAATAATTTTGATATTAGAATAAATACTTAATATGCCTGCAAAAATGGAAACAATTAAAGTCTAAAATAATCATTTAAATTTTTTTTATCTCGTGTCAAAATAAAAAAAGTTATAACACTAAACATTATTATTATTATTTTGACAATTTGAAAAATCCATTGGACCTCTGTGTCATTATTGTTGTCAGTTTTGTTCTTATTTTGGCTGTAATTCTTTATTTTCAAATGTAAACATTTTAATAAAAATTACATTTACATTTGTGTATTAAATGAGCTACCTTTAAATTAAAATTAAACTTAAATTAAACTGTAATTATCCTGATTAATGCTTCAATAGTGAGGAAAAGATTCTGCATTGTTTGATGATAAATGACAAAAACAAAATTGATTCCAAAAATACTTTGTTTTTATTGGCCGCCCTGCTGAACCTCCTGCTGTACATACATGATATAATAAACACTTTTTGAATATGACATTTAAATGACATTCATCCACAGAGCTGCATTCAAACACTCACAAACCAACAGGAATAAAACACAAAATAAATTATTTCCCCAGAAACAGATATAAAACAAACTCTCGTTACAATACGACATGAACACGCAGACGTGCTGTACATCCTCCATCCTCCCCGACCACCTGACCGCTGCGCCATTAGCACGCTCACTTCGTTAGCTCTCACTTCGTTAGCTCCCACTTCGTCAGCGCTCTCACTTCGTTAGTTCTCACTTCGTTAGCTCTCACTTCGTTAGCTCTCACTTCGTCAGTTCTCACTTCGTTAGATCTCACTTCGTTAGCTCCCACTTCGTCAGCGCTCTCACTTCGTTAGCTCTCACTTCGTTAGTTCTCACTTCGTTAGATCTCACTTCGTTAACGCTCTCACTTCGTTAGCTCCCACTTCGTTAGCGCTCTCGCTTCGTTAGCGCTCTCGCTTCGTTAGCGCTCTCGCGTCGTTAGCTCTCGCGTCGTTAGTTCTCGCGTCGTTAGTTCTCGCTTCGTTAGTTCTCGCTTCGTTAACGCTCTCACTTCGTTAGTTCTCACTTCGTTAGTTCTCACTTCGTTAGATCTCACTTCGTTAGCGCTCTCACTTCGTTAGTTCTCGCTTCGTTAGATCTCGCTTCGTTAGCGCTCTCGCTTCGTTAGCTCTCGCTTCGTTAACGCTCTCGCTTCGTTAACGCTCTCACTTCGTTAGTTCTCACTTCGTTAGCTCTCACTTCGTTATTGCGCCGTTTCTTTTCCGGGAGCACAGCTAGCAGAGAAAAGTAGTGCTAATTAGCTGGCTAGCATGCTGATATTTCATCTTTTACTCAGAATTTGTTTTAATATCGAGCACCATGCTAATATGTATTAGCATGCTAAACAACTAGTGCTCTACAAATTACTGAGCTTTAAATGTTTGCGTGATCAAATGTTAGCATTCGAACATTTATGCTAACATTTTAACAAAAACTAAATGTCTGTTTGGATTCTTAAATCGTGACGTTTGTTCCACTTCAGGTCATTAAATTGAATTCCAACATTTAATTACCGCTAACAAACTTTTCTTTCGTATGTTTTAGCGCTAAAACTTTGCGTAGTAACAAATGATGTCACGGCTATCTGCTCATTGGCTGTGCTCCCTGAAAGAAGGGCCAATCCAATCCCGGCGCCGCCATCATCACATGGGCTCCACCTCCTCAGTCAGACTCCGCCCACCTTCAGCTGTGTTCGTCTGATTCAGCGCCGCTCCGTCGTCGTGGCGAGGAGGCGGTCCTTATTGAGGCTCCGCCCTCCTCCTGCTGCTGTTGCTGTTTGGAGGAGCTGGACAGGTCGATGGCCACCTCCTCCTCCATCTCCTCCTCTTCCTCCTCCAGCTCCTCCTCCTCCTCCACCTCCCGGGCCTCACCACCGCCGCTGCTGCGTCGCTCTGAAGCGTCGCAGAACGAGTCGGAGCGCGTCGAGTCGGACGCCGGAGGGCTGGAGCACTTTTTGGACATTTCTAGAGACTTCTTGTGCATCCCTGTGGGGGCGGAGTCAGATTCAGATTCAGTCTGCGAGTCACAGTCCTGTTTACACAATGATTTACTTCTGTATCTGTTGTTGTTCTTGTTTACTGTCTGTTGTTGTTTACTCTGTTGTTTATGGTCCTCTACTGTTAGTGTGTCCAAAACATTTTTATGTAAAAGAGAAGGTTCCGATGGCTCTGAGTCCCAAATCAAGTCCAACAAGTCTCAAGTCCAACAAGTCTCAACAAGTCTCAAGTCCAACAAGTCCAACAAGTCTCAAGTCCAACAAGTCTCAAGTCCAACAAGTCTCAAGTCCAACAAGTCCAACAAGTCTCAAGACAAACAAGTCTCAAGTCCAACAAGTCTCAAGACAAACAAGTCTCAAGTCCAACAAGTCTCAAGTCCAACAAGTCTCAAGTCAACATCTGAACCCTGCTGCAGTCTGGACAGTCTGTGTTAGTGTGTGTTACAGTGTGTGCATTACAGCGTGTGTGTAGTGGTGTGTGTTACAGTGTGTGTAGTGGTGTGTGTATTGGTGCGTGTTACTGTGTATGTATTGGTGTGTATTGGTGTGTGTGTGTATTGGTGTGTTACAGTGTGTATTGGTGTGTGTTACAGTGTGTATTGGTGTGTTACAGTGTGTATTGGTGTGTGTTACAGTGTGTATAGGTGTGTGTGTGTGTAGGTGTGTATTGGTGTGTGTTACAGTGTGTATTGGTGTGTTACAGTGTGTATTGGTGTGTGTTACAGTGTGTATTGGTGTGTGTAGGTGTGTATTGGTGTGTGTTACAGTGTGTATAGGTGTGTGTATAGGTGTGTGTTACAGTGTGTATTGGTGTGTGTAGGTGTGTATTGGTGTGTGTTACAGTGTGTATAGGTGTGTGTTACAGTGTGTATTGGTGTGTGTTACAGTGTGTATAGGTGTGTGTATAGGTGTGTGTTACAGTGTGTATTGGTGTGTGTAGGTGTGTATTGGTGTGTGTTACAGTGTGTATTGGTGTGTATAGGTGTGTGTATAGGTGTGTGTTACTGTGTGTATTGGTGTGTGTTACAGTGTGTATAGGTGTGTGTATAGGTGTGTGTTACAGTGTGTATTGATGTGTGTAGGTGTGTATTGGTGTGTGTTACAGTGTGTATAGGTGTGTGTTACAGTGTGTATTGGTGTGTGTATTGGTGTGTGTTACAGTGTGTATAGGTGTGTGTTACAGTGTGTATTGGTGTGTGTATAGGTGTGTGTTACAGTGTGTATTGGTGTGTGTATAGGTGTGTGTTACAGTGTGTATTGGTGTGTGTTACAGTGTGTATAGGTGTGTGTATAGGTGTGTGTTACAGTGTGTGTTACAGTGTGTATTGGTGTGTGTTACAGTGTGTATTGGTGTGTGTATAGGTGTGTGTTACAGTGTGTATTGGTGTGTGTTACAGTGTGTATAGGTGTGTGTATAGGTGTGTGTTACAGTGTGTATTGGTGTGTGTTACAGTGTGTATTGGTGTGTATTGGTGCTGGTGTGGTGCGTGTGCGTGGCACTGACGTGCATGCGGCTCACCGAGCAGCCAGGGGGCGCAGGATCCCATCATGCCGTTCTTGGCTGAGTTGAGGATGGACTCCGGCAGCGGGATGGAGTGACGCACCATCGCCCCATACAGGCCGTACTCCGCCATGACGCTGCTGCGGCCCCAGCACTTCTCACGCTTCCGCCACTTCGCACGCCGGTTCTGGAACCACACCTGGAGACGAAAGAGGAGGAGACGGGGTTTAAAAACAAACAAACAACAACAACAACAAGTAGGCTATGAAAACAAATCTGATTAATTTGATGCATTATTATTATTAATTAACCAAATCTCATAAATGCAACGTTACAGTCGGAGTGATGTCACTCCTCTGTTACAGATACTCAGTTTTATTTTTTCATCTAAACTTTTATTTTCTGAAGTGATCAGCTGATTAGAACCGGCTGACCTCTGACCTTTGGCCCGCCGCGTCTCCTCACCTGTATTCTGTCCTCGGGCAGCTCCGTCTTCATGGCCAGCATCTCTCGGGCGTAGACGTCGGGGTAGTGAGCCTCGTGGAAGGCCTTCTCCAGCTCCTCCAGCTGGTGGGACGTGAACACCGTCCTGCACAGCAAATATCAAACATCACGAAATTAAACATCAAAGATTATTGAACATCATCAGATCAAGCTGAAGTCACTTCCTGCGTCTAAATCTCTTCATGTTTTATTGGAACATTTCAGAAGAATCAGAATAAAAGTCTGAAATTAAGAAATCAGCTTAAATATAGAAAAACTTCTGCAGAGTTTTAAACATGAAGCCACTTCATTTAATTTATTAGTATTTCTCTTTATTTAATTTCTCTGTTTTTATCCTGAAAAAGTCATTTTTAATTAAAGCTGCAGTGACTTGTTTTTCTTATTGATTATTATTTTAATCACTTGTTTGTTTATTAAACATCCTAGAGATGTCTGTGTTTGTTTGTCTGTTTATTTGTTTCCTGCAGGGCAGACTTAAGTTTTTATATAAATAATATCAAAAAATGAACTCTCACGTAAATAAAACTTCAGAGTTAAATAACAAAAGATTTTAAATTATTATTAAAATAACCAAAAAGTTTAAATCAATAAAATATCATCTTTTTTTAAAATCTTTTTTCTGTCAAAATTCTTCTTCATTGATATTTCATTTTATTTATCATTCTTCTGTGTTTAGTGTTTCATCTCACATATCTGTTTTTTTATTCTGAAAAGTAATTTTTAAATAAAGCTGCAGTGAATTTATTTCCTGATTGATTATTATTCTAATCAATCGATTGTTTGTTAAAGTGTAAACCTCCTGCAGAAGTCTGCAGGTTTCATTTGTCGTCTGAAACTCAGAAAGAAACGCAGAAAATTTAATTTTCATCAACTAATTAAAGAATCTGCAGATATATTTTGATACCTTTTATTAAATTAAAATGAATGTTACTGCTTTAAAAAAAATTAAAAGTAAAATAAAAATGATTAGTAATGAAAAATGACAAATTTAAATTAAACAGGAATTCAGTGAAAATTTTAAATTAAAATGTTTCAGTCAGTTTGTGCAAAAAAGTAAAATGTAATTATCTTAAAAATATTCCACATGAAGTCGCCTCTTTATGAATACAAATCACCTGGAAATCGAACAAATACGTTTTATCTCTTAATTTCAATTCTTTTTCGAAAGTAGAAATATAAATTTATTCATATTTTTTCTTATTTCTGCTGATATAGAAATACAATTTCGTTTATGTTCCATTTTTCTTTTCTTGAAATAATTATTTGTAAGTGATGAAGATTTGTTAATTGAAATAAAATGATTTATTGTTTTTCACATAAACATAAAACATTGAAACCACGATCATCATCATGAATCAATAACTGAATTATTTTATCAAACTTTTCATTTTTGAAAATCAAAATGAATTTATTATCACGTTCTAGAATCGTTTTCTTCTATTTTTTATTTAGATGTTTAAAATAAATAGAATCGGTTTCTTTCATTTATTTAAAACATAAATATATCTTCATTTAAAAAAAACTAAAACATGAGTTAAAACCACATAAATGAATATGTCAGAAATAATATCTTAATATTCAGATCACCCGCTTTTATTTTCATTTTAACTGTAAATTTAAAAAAAAAAAAAACCATCTTCAGATCTTCTCACCTGTGTCTCCTCTTCTTCCTCTTCTGAGAGTTTCCGGAGCTTTTCGGGTCGTTTCGGTCGGACAGACACTCTTCATCTTCATCATCACATCATCATCATCAGTCAGAAGGAAACAATCAATCAAAAATAATCAGATTTATGAACGAACACTTTAAAATGTTTGATCACAATAATTCAAACAGAATTAAATCAGATGAATGTTAGAGATCAGCTAAATGTCTGATGTTCAAGACAGGAAGCAGCAGCAGGACCGAACCGAACGTGACACCCGAGCAGAACCGAACTGAGCCGAGCGAATTGAAACGAAACGAATGAAATGAAAAATCTGTTTAAAAACTTAAACCCAGATTTAAAACAAATTTGAGCCGTTTGTTTCAGAATAAAAAAGATTAAAAAAATGGTGAAGACGTTCAAGCTGTTTATAGAGGCTGAAGAACCGAGCCGAGCCGAGGCGAGCCGAACTTCAGACGACCCGTCTCAGAGCAAACTGACAAAAAAGTGTTTAAAAGTTTAAAGTAAGTTCCGAGCCGAGCCGAGCCGAACTGAACAGAAGTGACATCAGACAGCAGCCGTGCTTTAAAACCTTCACAATAAAAGAGTTAAAAACCGGGCCGGTCCGGGCCGTACCGGAGTAGGCGTCCCTCTGGGCCTCCAGGTTCTGCAGGTAGTGGCTGTCGGCCCGGGCCTGCAGCAGCGGCAGGTGTCCGGGCAGGAAGCACGGCGCGCCGGCGGGCTGCTGCGCCGCCAGGCTGCACAGGAAGCCGAGGCCGAGCGGCAGCGACCCGCCCGGGAACGAGAACCCGCCGAGCCCGCCGCCCGGAACCTGCGGCTCCGCCCCGGGCCCCGAGCCCGACGCCGACAGGCCCGAGCCCGGGGGCCCGCTGGG
>NW_027210943.1:22500-50000 GCF_029030835.1 Brachyistius frenatus
GAGAAACATCCTGAAACAGAGAAACATCCAGAGAAACATCCTGAAACAGAGAAACATCCTGAAACAGAGAAACATCCTGAAACAGAGAAACATCCTGAAACAGAGAAACATCCTGAAACAGAGAAAACATCCTGAAACAGACAAACATCCTGAAACAGAGAAAAACTGAAACACAGAAACATCACAAAACAGAGAAACATCCTGAAACAGAAAAACATCCTGAAAATAGAAACATCCTGAAACAGAGAAACATCCTGAAACAGAGAAACATCCTGAAACATCCTGAAACAGAGAAACATCCTGAAACAGAGAAACATCCTGAAACAGAGAAACATCCTGAAACAGAGAAACATCCTGAAACAGAGAAACATCCTGAAACAGAGAAACATCCTGAAACAGAGAAACATCCTGAAACAGAGAAACATCCTGAAACAGAGAGAAACATCCTGAAACAGAGAAACATCCTGAAACAGAGAAACATCCTGAAACAGAGAAACATCCTGAAACTGAAGTTCATTAAAAACACATGAAACAGTAAACTAGTGTTTTAATATAGATGGATTTGAATGCAGGTGATGTGGTTTTATTTGTATTTGTTTTTGTTTACTGCTCTGACATCATTGTCATGTGATTATATTTTTATTTGTTTTTGTTTCCTGCTCTGACATCATCGTTGTGTGTTTCTGATGCAGCTTCGTCTTTTGTCTAATTCCTTTCATTTAAAATGTTCAACGCTCTTCTGTCTTTCAGCACTTTGATGGACTTCTGTTGAAATGAATGTGAAGTTTTAATGGAGGTTAATGAGAGTCCGTGAGGAGACCCCCCTTCCCCCTCCCCTCGGTGTTTCCTCGATGTTCGCTCTGTAATCCTGCTCCTCCTAATCTGCTGTAAACTCTGTAGGTGCAGCTTTTTTTTTTGCTTCCATCTGACAAATCAAATCCTGCAACGAACCGGCCGAGTGTGCCACTGTATGTTATCTAACAACGGGGGGGGGGGAGTAATTTTGTTGATTACTGTCGTGAAGACAAAACCATATGGCTCCGAGCTCGCATGCTTCAGTAGAAAGCAGCGCGATAATCTACAAACTAAGATTTATCTACAGATTTCCATCTTGGTTGGTTTCAGACTGTAATCACAATAATAACAATAAATAATCTGTCAGGTTTTAATATCGGACTCATTGTTTCAATCAGACGCTTCTTCATCCTCACTTTCACTCACAAATCTCAGTTTTGATTCAGACCAATTCAATAAGTTGTTCTTTTCATGGAAGTTATTTTTACTGCCGGATGCGTTGCAGCGTCCACTTCCTGTTTCAGAGTTTAATTTACGGATTTCTGTAAGAGAAGTTTCTTATTTTATTTATTATTGTTTTGTTCAGTTTGAAATATGAAGCACAAGAAGGGAAAAATGTTGCTCAGAAAAAGAAAAAGAAATGCTGGAAAATATGTTTACACTGAAGTGGGCGGAGTCAGTTTCGTCTGCATTTTTCACACATTACCAGCAAAAATGCCAAAACATTGCACAACCTTCAATAAGTGCAACATATTGCTAGCAAAGGGAAGCTAGCTACTAGCCAAGTGTTGCTAGCTCGTCATCACTCTAAAACGTTATAATACGACTCGAGAATGATACTTTTTAAAAATGAATGTCATCGAATCCATTTTTAGAAAAAAATAATTGGAGTTTACGGAACAGATCTTTACTTCTCCTGCAGTTCAGAGGGGGAGAGTGTGAGCCAGATTATTTTCTGCAGCTACAATAAACAGATATTCCCTGAACGTCTTGCATACTATCAGTAGTTATACTGTTACTGCAGCTCAACTAAGACGGATTCGTTGAGCCCAGAAATTAGAGAGAAAAGAGAGAAATATTCTGATGACAATTTATTTCAGCTCAAACGGAGTCACTGAGATTTATTGGTGCGTAAATGTAGGAAAATGTATATTAAAATGAAAACGTGTCGGTGTGGATGTAGACAAGATGTTGAGATTTGATAACAAGACATTATTAAAATAAATCGACCTTTTTGAAGTTCGGTTTTGAGACCTCAAGCTTTCTGTTTTCTCTCATTTGTTTGTAATAACAATGATAATAATGATAAAAATATCCCTGCTGATCCTGGATTTTAAAAAATGGGCTGAAAATGTAATTATGGAGATGTAAGATATGATTTAACATAATAACAACTTAACAAACGTGAGGTTGAGCCGCAGCATCAAACTGAAAACGGTGTGTTTTCCTGGAGGACGCTGCTGAAGTGATCAATAATCCTTCAGGATCAGCGCTGCCTTCAGGGTCCGTGACACTCTGCCTGTCAATAACACCCAAATTAAGCAAATTGCAGGCGAAAGAGAAAAACAATCATTGTTGGAGCGCAGCGATCAGATGCTCCTTCATCTCTTCATATTCACTACTGATCTCATTGTAGCCTCCAATCCAAGTTAGCAGGGATTATCTGCTGCGGCGGCATTAAGAGGCGGATAACCGCAGTTTGGAGGCCGTTAATCTGGCAGCATGTTAATGAATCTTGTAGTGGATTGCTTAAATTAAAAGCAAATATCAACAGTCATTTGGCTAAAGGAGCCTGCGAGGCCGACCTCAATAATAATGCATTAAGTGATTTGAGTCGCCGGGTCGTTGCAGTAATCATGTGATGTGAGTGAAAAACAATAAAATGAACAGGTTATCAGGAAATTAAGGCGCAGAGAGGAAAACGGGTTTCTGGGAAGATACCAACAGGACTTTATTCACCTGCAGGGATCTTTGGACGTTTCGGCAACGACCAGCTGACTCTTCCCGCTCATACCGACACAATTTATGTACACGTGTAAAATATACGTATGAAATTTGATCAAATTAAAATGAGAGACGTCTTTATTGGTGGTTTTAATGTTTTCAGGATGTTGATATCTCAGGAAAGGCGGGAGGGACGTTCTGTAAATTTGGCACAAACATTCACTTAAAATCGACGATGAAACTATTAGATTTGGGTTATCAGAGGTCAAAGGTCAAGATCGCAGTGACCTCACGTTTGTCACATTCTTGTGAGGTTTTTTTCTTTCTCAGAAATGCTACGAGGTAGTTTCTTCAAATTTGGCACAAATGTTGATCTAAAAGATGAACTATGTTGATTTTGATGGTCAAAGGTCAAAGGTCACTAAGATTTGTCCATCCCATCCTCTTCTGATCTAGTTCTGTCTCTGGGTCCAGTTTTTTTTTTTTTTTTTGTCCCATCTGTGTTTTTTATGTCTGGTTCTGGTTCTGGTTCTGGATAATAAAAAATCTCGGTGATCCGGCTCTAAATAAACTGAAACACTGCAGAACATTTTAATGTTTTCTTTTGTTCCGAAACTAATGTCATCATCTTAAAAACTTTGGACTGTTTTTTTGGACTGGTGTTCCAGTTCCACAACTTGGTTTTGGGACCACTTTCAAATAGACTGAAATAAAAGCAGCACATATATCTGCCGTGTCCTCGGTAGATGCTCGTGCGTAAAACTTAGATTATCCTCATTCATCTGGAGTTCACAAGTGTCCTGACCTGGAAAATGAAGCTCTTGAAGAGTCCGGCTCCACATGTGGCGGTGCCTTCTTCCACAGGGTCAGAGGTTAAACAGTTCCTGGTGGGGATAAATGGGATCTTCGATAATCCTTGTGGCTCTCCTCAAGTACGCTTCATGGAATAAGTCATGGAAAGACGTTCCTATGATGTTTTTAACGCTGTTCCTCAGATTTCTGTGTTTTGTATCTTTGCCGTGCTGAAGATGATTTAAACCCTCAACGGTCCAAATCTGTCCAGTGAGCGTCTCAGGAGAAGTTTGGATTGAAGGGGGAAATGATCAATTAAACAAACACTCCAAGCTTTAATTAAAAATGTACTCGTGTATGTGACAGGAAGGTCGATAAATTAAAAAGACAAGAGGACCCAGAGTTGATCCATGAGGAACTCCAAACCTCATATCAGCAAATAAAGACATAAAATCATTCATATAAATACGGAATTGTCTGTTTTCGCCATCTGACCAGCACATTTAAGGGTTAACTGATAAATGTTTAATCTTTCTGCAGACAAAATCGTCGTGACTCCTCAAACCGAGCTGAGTCACTTCCTGCTTGTGAAGGTAAAAAAAAAAAGAAAAAGTCCTTGCCGTGGCCTTTGACCTCTGAGAGATCTAAAATGATGTGAAAGTTGAGCTTTGATTTGATTCAGGTTGTGTTTGATCAGCTTTGCTGCCACTTCAATCGTGAGCAGCAGATTGCCTGCAGGGTTTAACATTTCACAGCGCTGATATTAGAGGTCAGCGGGCTGTAAAACAATATGTAATCTAACAACCTCACAGTCAATCTGTGTTTAACAGCATCTCACAAATATGTTTTCTGCAGCCACATGATTAATCTCAGGATTCATTTTCACAGAGCTCCCCTTAAACAGGTTCTTTTAAATGTCATTTAAGGTCGTTTTTACATGAAGTTCTACTTTCAGAGTGATTTACTTCGACAACGTTTTATAAAAATATCCCTTAATGAACAAACATGGAAGAAAACATGAAATCAAAACAAGACTTTAGTGTTAATCTTTTGTCCAAGTTTGATTTTCTCTTAATCAAATGTTCCAACTCAAATCAAATCAAATGAAAATGTTATTTATATTATTTTGTGAATCAGTGCTGCTTTTTCTGGTTACAATTCAGTTTCACATATTTATAAGACAAAGGAGGGTTTGTTTTTTATAGTCTTTTACTGTCGTGTTGTGTCTCTTGGTCTGTCAGGTACGACTCCGTTTCCAAAAAAGTTGGTACGTTTTGTAAAATGGAAATAAAAAACAATCTGATGATTTGCAACTTACATTAACCCATATTTGATTTAAAATTTAGACATGGTAGAGTTTTAACCTGCATTGGTGGATGCAGCGATGAACTGTGTTCACAGATGATGGTTTTCAGAAGAGTTCCTGATTATTTGTGGTTGTTTTGTCTCTTTGTGGTTGTTTTGTCTCTTTGAGGCTGTTTTGTGTCTCTTTGAGGCTGTTTGTGTCTCTGTGTTGTTGGATGTTGTTTCCAGCTGAGCTACCTCGGAGGAGGATTAGCTGCTCGGACTTCTTTCATTGTTTCAATCTATTTTAAACACCAGGTCCAGATTAGCCGTCAGAGTCAGAGTGCATCAAATAAAGAAAATTGCATTAAATTATCCCATTAAAATTATTATATTTCTGCTCCAACATTATATAATGAAACTAAGTGGTTTTACTCATTCATCCCTCTCAACCCTCATCAGCGGAGCCGCTCAGAGGGGGAAACAGGATTGTTATAAAGCAGCATGAAGAGTTCTGCAGGTTTTACTGCTGCAGACCCAGAGAGGACCAGAGTCCACCAGGGACCACCAGGGACCACCGAGGACCACCGAGGACCACCAGGGACCACCGAGGACTAGCGAGGACCACCAGGGACCACCAGGGACCACCGAGGACCAGCGAGGACTGCCAGGGACCACCAGGGACCACCAGGGACCACCGAGGACCACCGGGGACCACCGAGGACACCAGGGACCACCAAGGACCAGCGAGGACCACCAGGGACCACAGAGGACCACCAGGGACCACCAGGGACCACCGAGGACCACCGAGGACCACGATGGACCACCAGGGACCACCAGGGACCACCGAGGACCACCGGGGACCACCGAGGACCACCAGGGACCACCGAGGACCACGATGGACCACCAGGGACCACCGAAGACCACCAAGGACCACCGAGGACCAGCGAGGACCACCAGGAACCACCGGGGACCACCGAGGACCACCAGGGACCACCAGGGACCACCGGGGACCACCGAGGACCACGATGGCCCAGGGTCCACCAGAGTCCACTAGAGTCCACCGGGGACCAGAGTCCAGTCAGTCATCATCTTAAAAGTGTGGACGTTCTTCTTCCTGTTTAAAGAAGCAGTGGAGGAAGTACTCAGATCCCCCGCTGTAGTAAAAGTACTAAAACCACACAAAAATACTGTAACATGGAACAGAAACTTTTACGAACGATATGAAACGTCATTCAGTGACATCAATCAAACTTTATTTCCACTGAACTTTTCTTACAGACATCATCTGGAACATCTGTAGTCTTCTGATCTGCTGCAGGTTCGGTTGCGTTGCAGGTTCGATGGCTGTTTTGTGGGTCAGGCTGTGAACACGCTGACTAGAATAACAGAATTGATAAAAGCTCTAATCGGATCTTAATGTGCCGTCTAATCCTCGTCTCTGCTGCTTTTCCTGGTGTTTAATCGACTTTGGGAGAATTAGTCATTCTTTATTACCGTCGTGGTTTTTACAGGACTTTCCTAGAAAATCCCATTCAACACACATTTTAATTTCATTTCTGCGGCTCAATCATGTTGAAGGCAATGTAAATAATCCAATAACATTAATCATCATTTCTCTTTCTCTTCCAAAAATAGAGCGGCAGCAGCAGCAGCCGGCGGATTGGCCGGCCGGAGACGCTGCGTTCACTCTCGTTATTGGTTTTAGAAGCTCTGATGGTTTTAGAGGATGTCATCATGACCCCAATTTCATCTGCAAACCTTTAATAATCCCTGCAGGGACGTCGCTGAGAGGCGCACAACTCCTCCTCCTCCTCCTCTTCTTCCTCTTCTTTCCTTCCTCCTCCTCCTCTTCTTATTCCTCTTCCTCCTCCTCCTTCTCTTCCTTTTCCTCCTCTTCTTTTTCCTCTTCCTCCTTTTCTTCTTCCTCCTCCTCCTCCTGCTGAAGTTAGTCATGGAGTTCCTCAGGGTTCTGAACTAGGTCCCATATTTTCCACTTTATACAAGCAGCAACATGTTCTTTCTCTATGTTGTTTAATGACAGCTGGCAGCTTTCAGGTGCATCACTGCCACCTTCTGACGGAGTAACACATTACAACAAGGTGCTGGTAAAAACGGGAAATTAAGAAGGAAAGATCGTCACATATACTGATACGATATTTTTGAATATGAATCGAACCATCAGTGATGTCATCAACCATCAGTGATGTCATCGTTGGTTTGTGAACGTTATGAATCCTCCAGTTCAGATTCTGTCCGTCACCATCTTTGTTAGTTCGGAGCGGTTTGGAGCAGGAAGTGACCATATTTGGACGAGCTGGGGGAGGAGCCAGAGGTGGATCTGATCTATCTGATTGGAAACCTGACCACCGATAGCTGTAACCTGACTGCACCACAGGCCTGTCAATCAAACAGACACGCCCCCAAAAACAGGTCTTCTTGAATCTTCTTTTCTAATGAATGAGGGATTATTTTCAGATGGACCTCCAGAAAACTAAGAAGAAGGAGTGACTTTAGCTAACAACACCGAGATAACTGATGGACACATTTTATTCACTTTGGATTTGATGAGAGAAGTTGAATGGGAGTCTATGGAGCCGGAGGCTTTTTGGAGCCGACCTCTAGTGGCACTCGCTGGTATTGCAGCTGAAGACACTTCTGGATCGGAACCGTTTTACAGACCTGAAGCTACGAACTCTTTTAGAAACAGTTGGTGGTTCCATCCTCAGTCTGAACCATCAGGACCAGCAGCAGGTTCTTCATCAGAGATTCACAGAATAAACTTTAAAACACTGAAGCAGTTTCTCAGTTTAAAACACATATTTCAGAGTTTTCATCCGCAGCGCGACGGCCTGCAGCTGCTGCAGATTGCAGATGATAATCAGAGCTGATGAGCTGCAGAGATGATTACAGATAAATAAATAAGATGCAGCCTAATAAGGCTCAGAAATAAGGCAGCTCAGTCCAGATGTCTAATCCACTCTGAACCTGCGTCTTACAGGATGAAACTGGAATCTTCCATCAATTATGATCCTAACATGCTGAATTATATCCGCAGAAATCCTCCAAACGAGTCCCAATAATCTTCCTGATGGGTCACATGACCTGCATGTAGCTGCAGCGCTGACATCAGCACAAACACTACCACCAGCTGCAGCATCAATGTCTGGTTCATCTCTTCATCTTCATCACTTCATCTTCATCACTTCATCTTCATCTCTTCATCTTCATCACTTCATCTTCATCACTTCATCAATTCATCACTTCATCAATTCATCACTTCATCTTCATCAATTCATCTCTTCAGCTCTTCATCTTCATCACTTAATCTCTTCATCTTCATCACTTCATCTTCATCACTTCATCACAGGGGGGGGTCTCTGCCGGACTCCAGGACAGTTCAAGTTTTAAATGGTCACAGATTTAAAGAGAACCCCGTGGTTGGTCTCAGGCTGAGCGTGCTCACAACAAACTTCATGAAAAGAAAAGAGTTTTAACGCTATGATGTCACTGCGCTGCTGTTAATAGTTTAATGTGGTCTCTTTTATACACAGTAAATGTCATTTTTCCACCACAAATATTCTTTCTTTGGAAACAACTGGAAAAACCTTCAGAAATATGTGTTGTAAATGTTCCTGCTGTGATCAGACGTGAGTTTGGACCCGGTTCTGTTCTGATCAATCTCAGCTCCATAAAAACCTTCTGCCACAGTTCACTTCTCTCTTCATGATACTGAAGGTTCATGTTGTTAAAGAATTTCATCAACAGTTTATTAGAGTGAGAACCAGCACTATAATATTATTTAGAATGTTTAAACAAAACATCTCATATTACCATACAAGTAAAAAAATAATAATCTTTAAATGTGTTTTATATGCTCATTTTATGATAATTAGTCCGTTTAAAAGAGTTGTCATTATTTAGCGATTCAATATTAACACAATTTACACAAATTCATACTTAATGTTGAAAACTGATATTTCATTTTCTCATAAAGTTTGTCTTATTTATTTGTTTCATTGATTAGTGTGACCAAGTAATTGCTTTTCTTCTTTTCATAAATGAGACCGTTTATTGTGCTCTCGCGATATTGCCACGTCACCAGTGCGCACGCGAGGACGTCATCAGGCGGCGCCGTGTTGTTGACAGTGGAGTTAGCATCTGAAAATGAAGAGAAAAGTGAATGAAATGTTGAATTAACGGAGCAGCTGCTCGGTACGTAAACACACGTCTCACCGGCTGTTCGGGAACAGAAGTTCTGCGTCGCCGCTGCTAGTTTATCAGCCCCATGCCAACATGATGCTAACCGGCTGAACCAGCCTTTCAGGCTGAGCTAACTGTTAGCATCTGAAAACTGATGTCAGGACAAACAAACAAGTAAACAAACAAGCATGCTTTTATCGCGTGTTCCTTCTTTTATAACATCTGATGAACATTTAAAATGAATTGTGGTAAATTCGATGTTCTGTTGCGGTAGCAGCAGCTGTTTACTTGACAGAACAGCTGACATCACTTCACGCCAGAGTCCATTCAAATATCTGCTAATTTAATGTTCGTGTGAATACACACTCTTCATTGGATTGATATTTGACATAATTAGTCGCAACTACTCACACATCATTGATCCTCACCAAACCTCATTGAAATATCCATCAATTTAATGTCAAGTTACTTGTACAAACAACACTTTTTGAGAAGTTAAAGGTGCCTTCACAAAAATTCAGCAAAGAGATATTTGACTGTAAAATAAATCACGAAAGGCTGCTGCTGAGATCAGACGAAACTCCATTCAAATATCTATCAATTTAATTTAATAAGCTACTGGTTTTAAGGTTTACAACTAAAATGCTAAACAGTGAGGATGAATATTAATGTATTTTCTGCAATGTATTTTTCTTAAATCAGAGCACCAAACTCCATTCAAATCTTCAAATAGTATGAACAGTTTGTATGTAGGCAGACATTAACGATGAATATTGATTTATTTACTTTTAATGTCTTTTCTTGTCACAAATCAGAGCAACTGATATAATCCAACCAAACTCCATTCAGATATCTTCCAATTTTATAAGTATATATATATATCAGTTATGTTGTGTTCATTAGTGTGTGCCACTTGTGAAAATGACATGAAGTTACATCAGTAACTTTGAATGATGGGAGTTTGACTGTGAACCTGTAGTGTGTTCTGTAAAGTCTGCTGTTAAATCTGATTTTTTTTTGCATTAACTCTGGTGTGCAGCTCCACACAGAATGAGTCAAGATGAAGAGACCAAAGCTGGCTGGAGTCTTCCTCTTTGCAGGCTGCCTGCTCGCCTACCTGATGTTTGTGAAGCATCACTACTCCTCCTCCTCCTCCTCTTCCTCCTCCAACAGACTACCTCCCCTCCCCCACCACCACCGGCCCGGATCGGACCGGACCGCAGACGATGGGCGAAGCTTCCAGTACGGCATCATGTTCGACGCCGGGAGCACCGGGACCCGGATCCACGTCTTCAAGTTCCAGATGGAGGACAGAGGTACAGAAAGGGACAAAAGACAGTAGGAGACAGTAGGAGACAGTAGAGGACAGTGGGAGACAGTAGAAGAGGACAGTAAGAGACAGTAGAAGACAGAAGAAGGAGAAAGTAGAAGACAGAAGGAAACAGTAGAAGACAGTAGAAAACAGAAGGAGACATTAGAAGATAGTAGGAGACAGTAGAGGACAGTAGGAGACGGAAGGAGATGCAAGGAGACAGGAGGAGACAATAGAAGACAGAAGGAGATAAAAGGAGACAGTAGAAGACGGAAGGAGACGCAAGGAGACAGTCGAAGACAGAAGGTGACAGTAGAAGACAGTAGGAGACAGAAGGAGACAGTAGGAGACAGAAGGAGACAGTAGACCGCTGTGACTCCACACCAAACTCCATTCAAATATCTTCCAATTTAACATGAGTTTGCCTGTTTACAAACATGGATGATCAACATTCAATGAAAATCTCTTGTTGCATCAGGAGCAGCTAACACAACTCCACACCAAAGTCCATTCAGATATCTTCTGATTCAACATGAGTTTACCTGCGTACGAGCACGGCTTGAATGAAAATAATTCAGCTGAATATCTGAGCGTCCTGTTATTCACACACTGATATTACCATGTATCAGATGTGAATTGGGATATTTTGATGTTAAACCTCATTAGTCCATGCTAAGGGGATTCTTATGGATCCTCTTGGATCAAATTGTGAAGGTTTATGAAGCAGACCTCACTGAACTGCTTTTAGTGTATTTAAAAGCCACACATGTTGGCCCAAAACATTAATTACCAGATGTGAATCCCAGCAGACAAGAGGAGCTTTCAGCCTTTAAGTCGCGCTCTGCTGCCGCTGCCAGTTCAAATGGACACAAACTCATTAGTGTGTTTTAGAGCTTTTTGGTTTATTAGGCTTAGAGAAAGTTTCCTGCAGCGCTCGGCCAAATGCCTTCGTTATCGCATTTAACCGCTAAGCTAAATCACACAGGCTGAGTGCTGTTTTGGCTCCTTTGTTAGCATCCGAGCTAACCGGCCTAATGGCAGCACCTGTTAGTTATACAGACTGGGATTGTCGTTAAGAGCTTAATGACAGCTCAGATGTAGGCACAGGTCCAGGGTCAGTCCGTCCGTTAGGACTAAACGAGACGTTTGGACTGCTGGTGGAATCAAAGAAAATACACCGTTATTGCTAATTGTTTTTCAGGCAGATTCATATTAAATTGGTGGATATTTGAATGGAGTTTGGTTTGAAATTGTGTTAGTTGCTCCTGATGCAGCAGGACACAAAAAATGTTGAACTGATTATTTTCATCCATGTTCATATACAGGCAAACTCATTAAATTCACAGATATTTGAATGGACTTTGGTTTGGAATCACACTAATGTTTTATAGGTGTGTGTCAGCCAGGTGTTCAGTGTTTACAAGTGTGTATCTTCCTCCAGAAGCTCCCAAACTGGCCCACGAGACGTTCCGAGCCATCCAACCTGGACTCTCTGCGTACGCTGATGATCCACTGAAGGTACAGATGGACGATAAACATTTTCATAACGTCAACAGGTGTCGCAGAGATCCTTCAAAATGAATGTCTCCCTTTGTGTCCAGTGTGCTGAAGGGATCCTGGAGCTCCTGGAGGTTGCCAAGTCCAGCGTCCCCCCGCCGCTCTGGACCTCCACCCCCCTGGTCCTGAAGGCCACGGCTGGCCTCCGCCTGCTGCCTGGAGAGAAGGCGCACCACCTGCTGGACCGAGTCAGACGCACACTTCACCTGACCGACGCACACACACTTCACCTGACCGACGCACACACACTTCACCTGACCGACGCAAACTTCACCTGACCGACGCACACACACTTCACCTGACCGACGCACACACACACACCCTTCACCTGACCGACGCACCCTTCACCTGACCGACGCACCCTTCACCTGACCGACGCACACTTCACCTCACCGACGCACACACACTTCACCTGACCGACGCACCCTTCACCTCACACTTCACCTGACCGACGCACACTTCACCTCACCGACGCACACACACTTCACCTGACCGACGCACCCTTCACACACACACACACACTTCACCTGACCGACGCACACACACTTCACCTGACCGACGCAAACTTCACCTGACCGACGCACACACACTTCACCTGACCGACGCACACTTCACCTGACCGACGCACCCTTCACCTGACCGACGCACCCTTCACCTGACCGACGCACACTTCACCTCACCGACGCACACACACTTCACCTGACCGACGCACCCTTCACCTGACCGACGCACACTTCACCTCACCGACGCACACACACTTCACCTGACCGACGCACCCTTCACCTGACCGACGCCCACACACTTCACCTGACCGACGCACCCTTCACCTGACCGACGCACACACACTTCACCTGACCGACACACACTTCACCTGACCGACGCACACACACTTCACCTGACCGACGCACACTTCACCTGACCGACGCACACACACTTCACCTGACCGACGCACACACACTTCACCTGACCGACGCACCCTTCACCTGACCGACGCACCCTTCACCTGACCGACGCACACTTCACCTGACCGACGCACCCTTCACCTGACCGACGCACACACACTTCACCTGACCGACGCACACACACTTCACCTGACCGACGCACCCTTCACCTGACCGACGCACCCTTCACCTGACCGACGCACACTTCACCTGACCGACGCACACTTCACCTGACCGACGCACCCTTCACCTGACCGACGCACACACACTTCACCTGACCGACGCACACTTCACCTGACCGACGCACACTTCACCTGACCGACGCACCCTTCACCTGACCGACGCACACACACTTCACCTGACCGACGCACCCTTCACCTGACCGACGCCCACACACTTCACCACACACTTCACCTGACCGACGCACACACACTTCACCTGACCACACACTTCACCTGACCGACGCACACACACTTCACCTGACCGACGCACCCTTCACCTGACCGACGCACACTTCACCTGACCGACGCACACTTCACCTGACCGACGCACACACACTTCACCTGACCGACGCACACTTCACCTGACCGACGCACACACACTTCACCTGACCGACGCACACACACTTCACCTGACCGACGCACCCTTCACCTGACCGACTCACACTTCACCTGACCGACGCACACTTCACCTGACCGACGCACACTTCACCTGACCGACGCACACACACTTCACCTGACCAACGCACCCTTCACCTGACCGACGCACACTTTTTTGTTTTATTTATTATATGTCTCCTCCTCCTCGTCCTCCTCCTCCACCTCGTCATCGTCCTCCTCCACCACTTCCACCTCATCCTCCTCCTCCACCTCGTCATCGTCCTCCTCCTCCTCCACCACTTACACCTTGTCGTCCTTGTCCTCCTCCGCCTCCACCTTGTCGTCCTCCTCCTCCTCCTCCTCGTCCTCCTCCGCCTCCACCTTGTCCTCCTCCTCCTCCTCGTCCTCCTCCTCCTCCCCCTCCACCACCATCACCTCCTCCTGCTGTCAGAGCCAAAAAGAGAAAGTCTATTAAATCTTTTAAGTAATCAGTAATAACAGGACTACAGCGTTCAGCCAAAATGTGATTTAATCTGAAGCTTTGCTCTTATTATCAGGCGCTCCTGATTCAGCAGATTAAAGGGGGTGGGGCTATTAACATTAACACAAACATTGGAATGGGACTCTATTAAAATAGAAACACAATAAAACTTCTGACTGCTAACAAGTGAATAATAAATGAAGGTTGTAGAATATGATGTGAAATAATTTAGTAACCATCAATAACAACACAGAAACAGATTTAAAATAAATTAAAGGTGTTTGTTTCTGTTTTATTTACTTTTATTTAATTATTAAAATCTGTTTTATTGGTTTTCAACAGTTTTAGTTGAGTGTCAGATTGTTTTACTGATAACATTTCTGTCAGCTCATTAATTCATTGATTAGTTTCTATTTAAAATCATATTCTATTTAATATCAAAATATTAAAGTTTTAACAAAAACATCCATTAAATCGTGTTTGTTTTCTAAAGAGTCGGTTGTGTTCTGAGGATATTTTCCATCTTCACAGGGTATATTAATTGATTGATTGGTGTATTCGTCATTTGATTGTAAACACTGCTGTTTCCTTTGTGTCCAGGTGAGGGCACTGTTCCTGGAGTCTCCCTTCCTGTCCAGAGACGACAGCGTGTCCATCATGGACGGCACTGACGAAGGTACGAACCACCAACTGTTTCTAAAAGAGTTCATAGCTTCAGGTCTGTAAAATGGTTCTGATCCAGAAGTGTCTTCAGCTGCAATACCAGCGAGTGCCACTAGAGGTCGGCTCCAAAAAGCCTCCGGCTCCATAGACTCCCATTCAACTTCTCTCATCAAATCCAAAGTGAATAAAATGTGTCCATCAGTTATCTCGGTGTTGTTAGCTAAAGTCACTCCTTCTTCTTAGTTTTCTGGAGGTCCATCTGAAAATAATCCCTCATTCATTAGAAAAGAAGATTCAAGAAGACCTGTTTTTGGGGGCGTGTCTGTTTGATTGACAGGCCTGTGGTGCAGTCAGGTTACAGCTATCGGTGGGCGGGACGTCGTATCGTCAGGTTTCCGATCAGATCGGTCAGATCCACCGCTGGCTCCTCCCCCAGCTCGTCCAAATATGGTCACTTCCTGCTCCGAACCGCTCCGAACTAACAAAGATGGTGACGGACAGAATCTGAACTGGAGGATTCATAACGTTCACAAACCAACGATGACATCACTGATGGATGATGACATCACTGATGGTTGATTGTTGGTTTTAATTCACTAATCAGCTGCCCCAGAATGTCTGTTTGCAGTGAGTTGAAGTGGAAACAGAGACACAGCCGGCTGAAATAACGCGGACTGAGTGGTAAGTTCCCGTCAGGTCTCATCCTGAACAAGATCCTCATCTGGTTCCGACTTTATTAGATTAGAGTGTTTCATTTGTTTAATCTGTGCAGCGGGTTGGATGATGGACAGTGAACACATCCTCAGAGGTCCGTGTCTGATTTCCCCAACGAACACCGTCAACATGGAGGATTAAAGAGACAGGAAGAGACCGGAGGACACTGGAGGAGACCGGAGGAGACGGGAAGAGACCGGAGGAGACGGGAGGAGACGGGAGGCTGGCCTCCGAACAGGAGCGCTTGATTTCACAAACCTCTGCTACCGCGGTTGTTGTCAGAGGTTGTGTGACGTGTTGAAACCTTTTATGGTCTCTCAGGTGTTTGTGTGTCGGATGTTGACATTCTCCCACCGTGACAGGAAGTGATGTCACTCCACCGGCAGCAGGAATAAAGACGTGGAGCGCCCACCGAGCGTCCTCTTATCCAGGTCAACTCAGAGACCACATTAGTGTCTGTGGCACTCAGCTACGTGCATTAGAGCCTTTTACCAGCGACCTCTGACCTTGTCCGCATGCAGGATGGATGATTAAAGAGCCGATAGAAACTGTATCATTGGAGCTTTACCATCAAACTCTTAGGCCGAGACGCTAAGAAGCAATTTTCAAACAAAACAAACAAGTGCGGAGAGAGAGCGGGCTTTAGGTCGGGACGCTAACCACCGGCACTTAGCACCCCCACTCACACATCTCCATTAACAATAAGTCGCTGCCGCCGAGGCCGGCGGAGGGTAATCTCAGCGGGATAAGAAGGGCAGATATGCGGGCGATAACGAGGCTGATGGAATCCGTGGGACCGGTGAGACGAGCCGTCCATTAGAGCGACGCAGTAACGAACTGATCCCACTCAGAGAAGGAGAAAACATTTCAGCCTCAGGAATAAACAGGATGGATAATCACCCCCCCCCCCCCTTCAAGATTAAGTGGGACATTATCCCACAGGGCCATAATTGCTTGTATGAACTACTTTAAAAGGATTGGATTATAATGGGGGCTGCGTGTGCATTTAAAACACGGGACCTACATGGGCTTCCATATATATCCTGCAACAGTGGTATTAGATGGAAGTTCACAGCAGGGCCACAACTGGCAGCACGGAGGAGGGGCAACATCTGGAGTTGGGCGGTGGGGGAGGGCACATCTGGTATCCAGGAGGGACGATTGGAATCAGAACACAAGATCGATAAGGAAACTTTTACGGAAGAGTTGTTGATGGTGAGAAACACCTGGTGGAACATCTGACAACTAACCAGGTTACCATGGCAACAGATCAGTAACATGATTGGGTATAAAAGATGATTTCAGAGAGGCAGAGTCTCTCAGCAGTGAAGATGGGGAGAGGTTCACCACTCTGAAAGACTGTGTTGGAAAATAGTTCAACAATCTCAGAATAATGTTCCTCAACGTAAAACTACAAAGAATTAGTGGATTTCATCGTCTACGGTTCATAATATCATTAAAAGATTCAGAGAATCTGGAGAAATCTCTGAACACAAGGGACAAGGCTGGAAACCAATATTGGATGGTGGTGATCTTCGGGCCCTCAGGCAGCACTGCATTAAAAACACACTATTCTGGAGTGGAAATCACTGCATGGGCTCAGGAACACTTGTGGAAACCATCGTCTGTGAACACAGTTCATCGCTGCGTCCACAAATGATGTTAAAATTCTCCAAAGAAGAAACCAGATAGAAACATGATCCAGAAACACCGCCGCCTTCTCTGGACCGAGATCATTGAAGATGGACTGAGGTGAAGTGGACAACTGTCCTGAGGTCTGATGGATCACAATCTGAGATTCTGTTTGGAAATCATGGACGCTGCATCCTCCAGGTTAAAGAGGAGAGGGACCATCCAGCTTGTTATCAGCTCAGTTCTAAAGCCAGCATCTGTGATGGTACAGGGATGCATTAGTGCACATGGCATGGGTAGCTTGAACATCTGGAAGGAAGCATTAATGCTGAATGATATATTCAGGTTTTGGAGCAACATATGCTGCCATCCAGACAACGTCTCTTTCAGGGAAGGTCTTGTTCATTTCAGCAGAACAACGTCCAACCACATTCTGCACGTATTCCAACAGCATGAACAGGAACATCACTGCAGGAGGTGAACAGCTGAATATCGTCAGCGTAGAAGCGGTGAACCTCATTTCACTTTTTCTTTCTCTGCTTTCAGGGATTTCTGCCTGGATCACCGTCAACTTCCTGATTGGTGAGAATCATTGTTTGTGGCGGTAGATGTTAGAACAGGTTGCCCACTAATCGGAAGGTTGGCGGTTCAATCCCCGTCTCCTCCAACACCAAGTGTCCTTGGGCATCCAAATTATTCCCGATGGCAGCTCTGTGTGTGTGTGTGTGTGTGTGTGCGTGTGTGTGTGTGTGTGTGTGTGATCGTGCAGCTCAGAGCTCCCTGAGTGTGTTTCCTCTGGTGGTCCAATCACAGCCAGGTCCACAGAGACAAAGACGCACACACACTGAATTGTGATTTGTGCTGCATTTCCAACCAGATTAATGTGGACAAGAAACGGTGATTACCTGTTATTGGATTACACTGTAGCTCCCCCCCTCCCCCTCCTGGTTTCAGGTGGTCTCCGCGGCCCTGACTCGCCCACGGTGGGGATGTTGGATCTGGGCGGCGGGTCGACTCAGATCACCTTCAGCCCTCAGGATGAGGTGAGGACGCCGACCCTCACAGGGGTGGGCTCTCTCTTTTGCTCTCTTTCTCTCTCTCTCTCTCAAACTACCAGGATGGATCCATTTTAGAGGCTCTAATCTGAAAATACCACATTAATCCCAAATAAACACCCTCATATCAGGATGGGGGAGGAGAAGGAGGAGAAGGAAGAGAAGGAGGAGGGGGTCTTATGTAGGTCAGGCTTTGTACTCTCTCTGCTTCTTCTTCATGTGCTGCTGCTGTGGTGGTGGTGGGGAGGGGAGGGGCAACGAAGGAACACACACACACACACACACACACACACACACACACACACACACACACACACACACACACACACACACACACACACACACACACACACACACACACACCTCCAACCTTTTATTGGTTCATTATGAAGATCTTATCATGTAGAAGTTTTTGAAGCTTCCTGCTGGTGCGTTCAAGACAATCTGACATCAGAGCTTTTAACACCTCGGTTTTCTCTCTGAACTCCAAACCAGATGTTTTCTTGAAATTAAACTTCCACTGATCAAACACAAACTGTAAACATATAAATTATTGTTAGTTTAGCTGCAGACAACAGAGGTGTACCTGAAGTATACACACGCACACTGATAGTACACACACACACACACACACACACACACACACACACACACACACACACACACACACACACACACACACACACAGATAGTACACACACTCTCATCCAGGGTCAGTGTGAAGACAAACTCTGTTGTGTTTTGTGAAAACCATCTGTGCCCAAAACCATCAGGTCCTTCCAGATGTTCAAGAACACACACACCGTCTACACTCACAGGTACACACACACACACACACACACACACACACACACACACACACACACACACACACACACACACACACACACACACACACACACACACACACACACACACACACACACATTCAGGGTCTACCCTCCTAACTAGAAGCCCCATTTCTAAAACTAGCGCAACAATCTAAGAATAATGTTCCTCAAAGTAAAACTATTTCATCATCTATGGTTCATAATATTAAAATATATGTCTGTCTGTCTGTCCGTCTGTTCGTCCATCCGTCTGTCTGTCTGTCCGTCTGTCTGTCTGTCCGTCCATCTCTCCGTCTCTCTGTCTGTCCGTCCATCCATCTGTCTGTCTGTCTGTCTGTCTGTCTGTCTGTCTGTCTGTCTGTCTGTCTGTCTGTCCTTTCGTCTGTCCATCTCTCTCCAGTTATCTGGGTCTGGGTCTGATGTCAGCTCGTCTGTCCATCTTAGGAGGCGTGGCCTCTCCTCCCCGTATGTACCTGACCCTCATTTCACTGTTTTTTTTTCTTGTTTTTCAGGCTTTCATCTCTGCCTTTTATAACCCCCCCCCCCTCCACCCCTTACCCCCAGATAAATAAGCCATTATCTAATCTTTTAATAACACACAGCAAGATTAATTCCTTGCCTGCCAGCTGTTGCTGCGATTTAGCTGCTGTAAGAAGCTGCAGCTCAGATCACTCTCCTGTCTGTCTGTCCTCCTGTCTGTCTGTCTGTCAGTCCTCCTGTCTGTCTGTCCTCCTGTCTGTCTGTCTGTCTGTCCTCCGGTCTGTCTGTCTGTCTGTCTGTCAGTCCTGTCTGTCTGTCTGTCCTCCTGTCTGTCTGTCTCTGTCATTTTTAATAATTGTATTTTGTCAAAAAACAACATAAATATAACAACAAACTGTCTGTGTGTGTGTCTCTGTGTGTGTCTGTGTGCCTGTGTCTCTGTGTGTGTGTGTGTGTCTCTGTGTGTGTGTGTGTGTGTGTGTGTGTGTGTGTGTGTGTGTGTGTGTGTGTGTGTGTGTGTGTGTGTGTGTGTGTGTGTGTGTGTGTGTGTGTGTGTGTGTGTGTGTGTGTGTGTGTGTGTGTGTGTGTGTGTGTGTGTGTGTGCAGTAGGGGGCAGCACTGAACTGGTCAGCCCCTGCCTTGCTCCAGAGTACTGGGGCAGCTGGGAGCACGATGACATCATCTACACCGTGAGGGGCCAGAAGGCAGGTAGAGATCTGATTGGAAGGTTGGCTGTTCTGTTACCCATCATGCAGCTGGAACTGGTAGGAACCTTGCGTTTGTGTTTCAGGGGAGCCGGTTTACGAGGCGTGCCTCACCAAGGTGGAGAAGATTCTGTACCGGAAGGTGACGGCGGCATTGGAGGCAGCGGAGGTGGACTTCTACGCCTTCTCCTACTACTACGACCGTGCTGCTGACCTTGGGGTCATCGGTATGACACTAAGGCTAACAGAGGGGTGCGGCTGCAACCTGCAGACCAGGGGGCATTCTGGGAGGTGGGCGTGGTTTCACAGAACACCTGATCGTCCTTCATCTGCAATTTCTTTGGTTTTCAAATTTTATTGTTGCAAACTAATAAAGCAGACGGAGAATCTGTGAAGAGATAATTCATGAATTAATGAATTTAATATCATTACATTAATAACTCAGCGCTTTTATTGTTTGTTTGAAAAGTCAAATAAAATCTAGATGTGAATGATAAGATGTGTGTGTGTGTGTGTGTGTGTGTGTGTGTGTGTGTGTGTGTGTGTGTGTGTGTGTGTGTGTGTGTGTGTGTGTGTGTGTGTGTGTGTGTTCCAGAGGAGACACAGGGAGGAACCATCAGGGTGTCGGATTACATGGACGCAGCTAAAAGAGGTGAGACGTCGCCCTCTGGCTGTGAACATCCTGAACTGCACACACTGTCTTCAGTCAGTAATAACACAGTGAGCAGTTTATTAGGAACACCTGCAGCTCTGACAGGTTGAACTTCCTGTTCTTCATGAATCATTGAACTGTTTCTTGTTTAAAACAGCCCTCTGATCGATCATGTGACCAACCAGGTGCAGCGTGCTGGTCTGTGATTGGTGGATCTGCAGGATTGTGAAGTGTGTTTTTGTTTCCTGCAGTGTGCAGCGGTCCGTCCGTGAGCCGCCTACAGAACCCCTTCCTCTGTCTGGACCTGGTCTACATCTCAGTCCTGCTGCAGCAGCTCGGGTTCCCTCCCCACAAGCAGTTCAAGGTGAGGATCAGGGTTCGGAACAGGGTCCTGAGCCTGATCCGGTGTGTTTAGTCTGACCCAGTGTGTGTGTGTGTGTGTGTGTGTGTGTGTGTGTGTGTGTGTGTGTGTGTGTGTGTGTGTGTGTGTGTGTGTGTCAGCTGGCGAGGACCATCCACCAGGTGGAGACCAGCTGGGCTCTGGGAGCTACCTTCCACTACATCGAGTCCCTGAAGACACACTGAGCTCCGACCGCTTTTACTTTGAAAAGCTGGTGATCTGGACTCTGAACCCATCTGAGGTCTTCAGGAGGACCGGTTTGTTCTTCTTCTTGAAGCAGTGACCTCATGGACACACTCTATACACACACACACACACACACACACACACACACACACACACACACACACACACACACACACACACACACACACACACACACACACACACGCGCGTGTCAGCAGCTTTGATCGTTTTTGGTTTTTTTGGATGTTTGTGCCAAAACATTTTTACACTTTTATCCAGTTTGTGTTCTGATTGATGAAAATATTTATCGATGTATTGATAAATTAATAAAATATTTATGTCTCAGATCAAACTTCTGATCCACGATCAATGAAGTGATGAATGTCTGATCAGCATGCAGTTCGGTCTTTGTGTCTGCGCCCTCTGCTGGTGGCTCAGTGGAACAGAGGATCTCCCATCATGGATTCACTGTTTGTACTTTCAGAGAATCACCAGCAGGCGGCAGCAGAGCTGAAATCTAACTGTATTTATGCAACTATATTCTATTCCTGTGGTTTCACTCTGAGCTCCACCAGATGAAGGAAACTGATTACAAAGACGACTTAAACTGACTTTTACTCATTAAAACTCAACGGTTTTAAATCTTGTTGAACTTTGACCTTTTGTGGCCGGCAGTTTAGTTCTCCGACTGAACAAACATCCCTTCGTTTGATCATCTGTCGGATTCCTCCGGTTGTTCTGTTGTAAAGTTTTCAGGATATAATTTCAGACGAAGCTACTTTCTGTACGTTAAAGATAAAACCACGAGATATTTCTCTGAAAATACGTTTTTTTTTCCCTCGGTTGTTGTTGAAGGTTCCCGTCTTTAAGCAGAGTGCTAAACCCTCCACGTAGTCACCACCAGCAGCGAAGCGTTAACGTAGTTTTATTCATGTCGGCTCTAATGGAACAACCTCGTTAAAAAAACAGCATCATGTGACATCATCGAAGCGTTTTACAGCAGAACAAACAGTTAGAACCTCTGAACGGAGCCTCAGAAACAGGAAATCAGCCGATTCAGAACAGGAAGAGGCGGGGCCTCTGGTGGGTGGGAAGGCGGGGCCTCAGAGGGTGGCTTCGCATCACTCCTTCAGGCACTGAGCGCAGCATCCGGCCTGGCGGGAGTTCGCTCCGCTGGCGTCTTTGAGCCACTCGGTGAATCTCGGGGTCTTCAAGAGCAGGAACTGACTGAGGACCACGTAGGCCTGAAAACACGCGTACAAAAACAAAAACGCGTACAAAAACGCGTACAAAAACAAAAACACGTACAAAAACACCCGTACAAAAACACGTACAAAAACAAAAATACGCGTACAAAAACAAAAACGCGTACAAAAACACAAACGCGTACAAAAACAAAAACACGTACAAAAACATGCATACAAAAACACGTACAAAAACAAAAATACGCGTACAAAAACAAAAACGTGTACAAAAACACAAACGCGTACAAAAACAAAAACGCGTACAAAAACAGAACCACGTACAAAAACACGTACTAAAACAAAAATACGCGTACAAAAACAAAAACGCGTACAAAAACAAACACGTACAAAAACGCCTACAAAAACAAAAACCCGCGTACAAAAACGCGTACAAAAACACGCCTACAAAAATGCGTACAAAAACACACCTACAAAAACGCGTACAAAAATGTGTACAAAAATACGCGTACAAAAACGCGTGCAAAAACACAAACGTACAAAAACAAAAACGCGTACAAAAACACGCGTACAAAAACGCGTACAAAAACGCACATACAAAACAAAAATACGCGTACAAAAACAAAAACGCGTACAAAAACACGCCTACAAAAATGCGTACAAAAATGTGTACAAAAACACGCATACAAAAATACGCGTACAAAAACAAAAAACGCGTGCAAAAACAAAAAACGTACAAAAAACACGCATACAAAAACAAAAAATACAAAAACATGCGCGTACAAAAACAAAAACGCGTACAAAAACACAAACACGTACAAAAACGCCTACAAAAACAAAAACACGCGTACAAAAACACGCCTACAAAAACGCGTACAAAAACACGCCTACAAAAACGCGTACAAAAATGTGTACAAAAATACGCGTACAAAAACGCGTGCAAAAACACAAACGTACAAAAACAAAAACGCGTACAAAAACGCGCATACAAAAACAAAAAAAACAAAAACACGCCTACAAAAATGCGTACAAAAATGTGTACAAAAACACGCATACAAAAATACGCGTACAAAAACGCGTGCAAAAACACAAACGTACAAAAACACGCATACAAAAACAAAAATACACGTACAAAAACAAAAACGCGTACAAAAACACAAACACGTACAAAAACGCCTACAAAAACAAAAACACGCGTACAAAAACGCCTACAAAAACACGCCTACAAAAACGCGTACAAAAATGTGTACAAAAACACGCATACAAAAACAAAAATACGCGTACACAAACGCGTACAAAAACAAAAACACGGCGGTGGAAATAAAACGCGTATGTGTGTTGCCTGAAATAACTTGAACAGAAGTCATACTTATAGCATGTCATCAGGAATATCATAAAACGCGTACACAACATGCTATATATACATTTGGACTACACACGTCTTTTTCCATCAATTTTCTCCTGTGATGTATATACATATATGTACATATATATATATTGTCGGGAGGCCAGTCAGACCCAGAGTTGTCCCTGCTGTCTCCTCGTGGGGACGCAGTATAATAATTGCTTTCCAGGCGTCATTATGTTGTCGTTAGCTATAACCCTCTGAAATTAATGTCTGCATTGATTTGGTCGGGTTTGATTGACAGCACACTTGGCGAGGCAGCCGGGAGGGCCGACCTCATACCTGGAAGCTGCGTCCTCCGACGTCGATCATGTCGACGCCACTTCCTGAAGTTAAAGACACAAACGTTCGTACCTTCGATTTGATTTACAAAAGACCAAAACAGAAAAACTTTTTAATGTTTTGTCTTTTTTTAATGCTGTAATGTTGTTCGCTCACACACTCACTCACTCATTCCCTCACACACTCACTCACACACATGCACACACACCCCCTCCCCTCCTCCTCCTCTTCCCTTCCTCCCTCTGTGAACTCGGGTGATGTCGCCCGTCGTCTTCGTCTGAATACGTCGGTGACCCGTTTCCACGGCGACCTGTCTTCGGCCCCTCCCCCGTCAGCAGAGAGCTCCTCGGGGGTCTCCGGTCGCGTCGGCGCTTCGGCGTCTCCGGAGTCTCCGGAGTCTTCCTCGGCCGGCGCCCTCTGAGCGCGCTCCAACCGGCGGGTCTCGCGGTCCAGCTGGTCGAACAGGTCCTTCCAGGTGTGGAGATCCAGATCGGTGCGGAACGCCTCGTCCAGCAGGCGGACGACGTCTTCCTCCCTGCAGAGCTCCATGTTTCCTCAGACGGGGAAACTTGTGTGAGTTCTGATTGGCTCTGGTGGTTGTGACATCACAAAGATCAAAGGAATTCTCTTCATTTTTAAAAACAACAACATTCTGTTGTTCTGTTTCTGCCTGTGAAGGAAGATTGTTGCTGATTTTTTTGTCATTGTGAGATCAACTTTCATATTTTCTTTTTCCTTTAAAATAATTCAGGAAGTTGCAGCTTCGTTCGGCCTCGTAGATTCGTGACGATGTCGGTAACTTCTGTATTAAAGTTACTTTTCAGAAAGTCTATGAACTGGACATAAAACTGGTTTCCTAATTCTCAAACACTGAGATCGTGAAATCCGTTTTCCAAGAGTTCAGAACAGAAACGAATGAAACTTCAGCAGATAAAAACTTGTCCTTTATTTAAATATAACGTGCTCTGTGTTTTTACATCGTCGTATTGCTGCTTTACAAACTTCACAGCTCAATTTACATCCAAATATTTTCTCCATGTTAAAAACGTAATGTAAAAATCCCCTTAAAAAGTTTGTCTTGTCTTGATTTGTAGCTATTTTACATCTATTTGAGCTCAATGTGTGTACGCAGATGTGTTTTTGTTTTTTGTCGTCATTTGAAGCTCATTTTGCACGTATTTGTAAGCGTTTCGGTCTGTGTGCGGCTGTTTGTGTGTATTTGTGGTTGTGATGTACTTTTATCCATCTCACTTGTATCCTGGTTGTTTTTGAGCATCATTTGTTGCAGTTTTACGTCTATTTTTGGTCCATTTGCGTCTCTAAACGGTAAAAACGTCTGTTCGAGATTCTGTGAGGTGCTTTGGAATAAAGTCTCCACCAAACCAGTGACTCCGCCCTCTCATCGATGTCCCTCTTGCCGACAGCTCATTGGTTCACGGCGCCCTCAGGTGGTCATGTTGAGGAGCAGCCGCACGGAGAAGACGTTTCTCTCTGTCTCCGCCCACTTTCCTGCCGTCAGCTCCGCCCACACCTCCTCCCCCTCCCTCAGCAGCAGGGCACCCGCTACAGTGACAGGCCCCGCCTCTGTCACCTCCCTTTGTAAAGTCATGTGGGCCACGCCCTCCTGCCCCCTCAGGACCAGGTGGGCGGGGCCAGGCCTCAGGTCCAAGGTGAGGACAAACTGGTAGAAGCCGAACACCGGAGGCGTGAAGACGCCGGCGTCGGAATAAAATCCACCGCGGTTCTCCGACGGTTTGAACACGATCACGCCGTCGGAGACGTCCAGAGGATATCCGGCCACGAAGAGCAGCGAGCCGGCCGATTGGTCGGGAGAGACACCTGCAGGGAGGAAGTTCAGATCAGCTGTTTTATGTCACTCGTAGATCTTCAGCGTTCGGAGGCGTTTCGTTTCGTACGGACAGAAATTCAACTGTTTATTCGTTTTGTGTCAAATGTCAAATATTTAATGAATCATTTAGTCACTTTAGAGATGAAGATGGAAACTCAGACAGACTCACCTGGTGACTCCCTCCTGCTTCGGGGGTGTCCTCCCCTCCCCTCCTCCCTCCCTCCTCCTTCCCTCCTCCCCTCCCCTCCTCCTCTCTTCTTCTCCTTGTTCTTCAGCAGCTGCCAGAGTTTATCGAGCTCCAGTGTTGCGTCCGCCGCCGCGACCACGTCGGCGTTACTGAACACGTTCTTGAACATCCTCAGATGTTCCTCCAGCCCTCTTTTCAGCCACGTCACCTCCGCCTGCAGTTTGGCCTCCACGCCTGCGGGTGGCGCCTCCCTGTGCGCAGAGGTGTCGGGGCGGGGCCTCTCCTCCAGCCGGACCAGCCTCCTCTCCAGCTCCTCCACCGTCTTCTCCAGGTTCCACAGATCGCTGCCGTCTCCTCCGAGCTGCCCGCCGTCAGGGCGGAGCAGCAGCTGGCGCTCCCTCACCGGGACTCCGCCCCTGCTCCTCCTCGATCCACCGGGCAGCCAATCGTCTGACGGGGGGTGGAGGGAGGAGGAGGAGGAGGAGGGCTGGTCAGCAGACGGCACCTCCTCTCTGCCTCCTGGAGACAGAAGGAGACTGAAATTTGTTATTTCAAAGAAAAAAGTTTTCTTATGAAGTAAAATTGAAATTCTTACAGGAAACAGGAAGTATAATGTTGCCATGGTTACAGTAAGAACCCACTTTCTCGGCTCCCCCGCAGCAACATCACGCTCTCCTCGTGGCCCCTCAGCGCCTCCTGCAGGAGCCTCAGCTGCTCCTTCAGCGCCGGGATGGAGTGAGCCTCCTGGTCTGGGACCGGCCAGTCCAGGAACTCCAGCACCTCCTCGCCCAGCAGGAGCTCCAGAACCTCGCTGTGCCGGATGGCATCCTCCAGCAGCGAGCTGAAGGAGGCCGCCAGGTGCTTCATCTTCGCCTGCTCCTCGTCCGGCTCCTTCGGGTCAGAGAGCGACCCGTTGAGCCGGGTCAGGCCCAGCTCCAGAGTCCTGGTCCTGGTCTGCTCCGAGGCCACAGACTCCTTCACCTGCAGGAGAAACTCCGTGTTACATTCATGTTTGAGTTGGAGCGGCTTTTATTTTGTCTTTTCTTTAAGCAGCAGAATAAAAAGTTGTTGCTTCACTTTATTCTCTCGTTTTAAACTCCAGAAACAGAAACCATGTTTGTTTGTAACATCATGCTGAGATCAGATTTTAGTTTTGTTTTTTTTGCTTTTATTTTGAAAAAATAAGTTGTTCTCCAGACAGTGAAGTGTTCAGAGTTCAAGATTTCAATGTGAAGTTTGTCGCTTCAGCAGAATTTCAATAATAATAATAATTAAAAAAAACAAAATATTTAAATGTAATTTTAGAGTTCAGTTTTCTTAAACATGTTTGTCGTATGTGTTTTCAAAGATG
>NW_027210943.1:60000-72500 GCF_029030835.1 Brachyistius frenatus
TACCACCGTCCACCACCGTCCACCACCGTTGCGGACGATACCAAACTCTGAAAAGTGTCATTCAGCCTCCTGAAACATGACGAAGTGAATGTGAACAGAAACATGAAGAATCTTCAATGTGAACATGATTCAGAAACCGTCTAAGGTTCAGAACTTTCAAGCGTTTCAGTAGAAAGTTTAATGTTCTTGACGACGTTGTAGGATACGAAAACGGAGATGTCTGTTGTTTCAGGAAATATTTAGTTCATGTGGTGCTGAAGCTTCATTTAACTTCACACGAGATTCTACAACCAAGGATTCACGAGATGAAAGGGACGCAAGATGAGCACGAGGAGCAGCAGTATTATGGCAGTATTATGGCAATATATTCACAATATTATGGCAGTATATTCACAGTATTATGGCAGTTTTATGGCAGTATTGTGGCAGTATTATGGAAGTATTATCGCAGTATTATGGCAGTATTATTGCAATATTATGGCAGTATTATCGCAGTATAATGGCAGTATAATGGCAGTATTATGGAATTATTATGGCAGTATTATGGCAGTATATTCACAGTATTATGGCAGTATTATGGAAGTATTATGGTAGTATTATCGCAGTATAATGGCAGTATTATGGCAGTATTATCGCAGAATAATGGCAGTATTATGGAAGTAATAATGGCAGTATTATGGCAGTATTATGGCAGTATATTCACAGTATTATGGCAGTATTGTGGCAGTATTATAGAAGTATTATCGCAGTATTATGGCAGTATTGTGGCAGTATTATGGCAGTATATTCACAGTATTATGGCAGTATTATGGCAGTATTATGGAAGTATTATGGAAGTATTATGGCAGTATATTCACAGTATTATGGCAGTATTATGGAAGTATTATGGAAGTATTATCGCAGTATTATGGCAGTATAATGGCAGTATAATGGCAGTATTATGGCAGTATTATGGCAGTATAATGGCAGTATAATGGCAGTATTATGGCAGTATAATGGCAGTATTATGGAAGTATTATGGCAGTATTATGGCAGTATAATGGCAGTATTATCGCAGTATTATGGAAGTATTATGGCAGTATTATGGAAGTATTATGGCAGTATTATGGCAGTATAATGGCAGTATTATCGCAGTATTATGGAAGTATTATGGCAGTATTATGGCAGTATTTTCACAGTATTATGGCAGTATTATGGCAGTATTATGGAAGTATTATCGCAGTATTATGGCAGTATTATGGAAGTATTATGGCAGTATTATGGCAGTATTTTCACAGTATTATGGCAGTATTATGGAAGTATTATCGCAGTATTATCACACGACGAAAACATTTCATTTATTAAAACAAGAGAAACAGATGTTCACAAAAGGAGCAGTTTGACATGTTTAGTATTTTAGTTTAAAAATTAAATAAATGATTAATTCATAACGAAAATAATAAGTTTAACGTCTTCGTCTGAATGGAAATGATGAAAGCAAGAGTTTTTGAGTTTTGAGGGTTTTGAGAGTTTTGAGAGTTTTTGAGTTTTGAGAGTATTTCCTGTGTGGACTCACCCGGTCCGGTCTGGAGAATTCCCCATCTCTCTTAGTGGGGGAGTCTCGGTCGCCCCGGGGTGAAGGGGGAACCCCCCCGCCCCTCCTCCTCCCCCCTCCTCCTCCTCCTCCACCTTGGGGTCTCGTGCTCTCACCTCACAGTGAGCGCTCACCAGTAAACCCAGAACCAGCACCAGTTCTCCCACTGCCGTCATGTCTGCTGCTGACTGGAGGTCCCCCCCCCCCTGTCACAGCTGCTTTTAAACAGCTAGAGGAGGGGTGAGGGGAGGGGAAGGGGGAGGGAGGAGGTGAGGCCCCGCCTCCTGCTTCCTCTGTTGGTAGACTGAATTCAGTCACATCTTCTCTTCTCTGAACAGATTAAATTTATAATCCTTGTCAGTTTAAATCATTAAATCTGTAGATTTAATCTCTTCAGACATGATCTTGATTTAAAAACGGACGTATTTTCACAATTCTTCATCTCTCTGGAGCAGTTTTGTCTTTATAGTTATATTGAGTAAATATTGTTATTAAATTAGTGAATTATTTATCATTAAATATTGTTTGTTTGTACATATTTTTTGGAGAAATTCGCAGCAGATTTGTTAGAATTAAAGTGAAGCAGCAGAAACAGGAGGAGGAGTAGGTGGAGGAGGAGGAGGAAGAAGGGAGGCCGATGGTTGACAGAGCCAGGGGAGGTTTCCGATGGCACGGAGGGGGCGGTTGGGGAGGCGGGGGTGCGGAGGGGGAGAGGAGGGCATTTCCGAGGATTGTTTTAGAGCTGTGAGGAGGAGGATGAGGAGGTGGAGGAGAACGGGGGATGTGATGTGTGACATTCGGAGGAAGACGGGAACTGAAACAGAACATGTTGAGAAAATAAAGACTTGATAACATGAATTTCCAGCCGAGTGGACGGAAAGTTATAATTTGTAGAATCTGTGAAAGAAGCTCCTCATTGGTTCTTCAATGATCTCGGTCCAGAGAAGGCGGCGGTGTTTCTGGATCATGTTTCTATCTGGTTTCTTCTTTGGAGAGTTTTAACATCATTTGTGGACGCAGCGATGAACTGTGTTCACAGACGATGGTTTTCAGAAGTGTTCCTGAGCCCATGCAGTGATTTCCACTCCAGAATTGGCTGTTTTTTAGATTCTCCACCAGGTTTTAGTTTTTAACTTTCTAGTCGATTCTGTCACAACTTTTCTTTCAACGTGTTGCTGCCATCAAATTCAAAATGAGCAGATATTTTTCATAAAACAATCAAATTTCTGTTTCAACATTTGAAATGTTGTCTTGTATGAAATATGGGTTTACATGATTTTTAAATCGCCCCATTCTGGTTTTATTTACATTTTCACAACATCCAAACATGAATTATTTACTATTATTGTTGTGAAAAAGAGGAAGAAGTAGTAAACGGGTGGATGATGATGAAAGACTCCATCAGACTCAATAAAAGTTAATAATGAAGAGTTTGTGTGTGTTGAGGATGTGACCAGCAGGGGGTAGCAGCTTCATGCTGCATCATGGTGTGGTTGTACTGAGAGGTGCCTGCAGGCAGCGACGAGGGAACATTTACTCAACTTAAGTACAAAATTCTAGATGTTTGTACTTTCCTTTGTTTTTGCTGTTTTCATTCTTCTATTCGACCGAATCTCAGCGGTGATTATTGAATTCTTCTCGCCACTATTTGACTGACAGCTTCAGTTACAGTTTTCCATCCCTTTCTGTCCAGTTAAAACCACGTATCTCCAAATTTGGTGATTTTGTTTGATAAACTGAATGATCAGATGTTTCTCTGACTTTGTAATCTACATAAACTACTTTAAATCCCTCTTGGATTCTCTTATTGTTGTTTTACAGAACAGGAATACAAACAGATGATGATCTTATAGAATATGATGCATTCATTTAGATTAAACTAAACAATAGGACATGAAGATTTAAATTATTAATATGATGTAATTTATGAAGTTTTTCGTGAGTTTTTGCAGTAGAATTGCAGGAAATAGCAAAAATTGCAACTAAAGGAAAAATGTCTGCTATTTTTTGGTAACAACTTCCTGATAAACAGGAATTTGAGGTGACTTCCTGTGATAATATAAAGTGACTTCCTGTGATAATATAAAGTGACTTCCTGCGATAATAATCTGAGGTGATTTCCTGTGATAATAATCTGAGGTGATTTCCTGTGATAATAGTCTGAGGTGATTTCCTGTGATAATAATCTGAGGTGATTTCCTGTGATAATAATCTGAGGTGATTTCCTGTGATAATAATCTGAGGTGATTTCCTGTGATAATAGTCTGAGGTGATTTCCTGTGATAATAATCTGAGGTGATTTCCTGTGATAATAATCTGAGGTGATTTCCTGTGATAATAATCTGAGGTGATTTCCTGTGATAATAATCTGAGGTGATTTCCTGTGATAATAATCTGAGGTGATTTCCTGTGATAATAATCTGAGGTGATTTCCTGTGATAATAATCTGAGGTGATTTCCTGTGATAATAATCTGAAGTGACTTCCTCTGATAATAATGAGGTGACTTCCTGTGATAATAATCTGAAGTGACTTCCTCTGATAATAATCTGAGGTGACTTCCTGTGAAAATAATCCTGATGTGTTGAACTCAAATTTATAGAAAGTGTTTAAAAGCTCCTTTTTGTTACAGAACAGACAGTCTGTGATATAATATAGAATATAGAACATTGAATATAGAACATAGAATATAGAACATAGAAAATAGAATATAGAACATAGAATATAGAACATAGAACATAGAAAATAGAAAATAGAGTACAAAGGCTCCATCTGATGTCAAAATAATGATTTGTGATTTGTGTCACAGTTCGGTTGTTGCTGGCTTTGCAGAAACATTGATGTCACTGAAGTTACGAAAACATAATTAACACAGACATGAATGTATGTGGGACACACACACACACCACACACACACACACACACACACACACACACACACACACACACACACACACACACACACCCTCATTAAAACAATACAGCTATCAATTAGCAGGTCGCCGTCAGATTCCTCACCAACGTGTTCGGAGCGACTCGTTCGACCTCCCAGAACTTGACTCACTCAGCACATTCATTTCTCAAACCTTTAACTCTCGCACAGTTTTACACAACAAGCAGCTGTCGCATCCTGGAATCATCCAACTGTCCGTCATCTCTCTACAATCACACTGAAACAAGAACTAAATAATGAAACAGGACAGCTGCTCTCATGTCCTCCTGTCTGTCCTTCTGTCCGTCTGTCCTCCTATCTGTCTGTCTGTCCTCCTGTTTGGCGACACCTGTGGTCAGAAACTGTAACTGCAGATGTTTTTCGACCATTGGTAATCAACTTTTTTAATAAACTGTTTTATTTTGAAGTTACTCCCCTGTGGTGTGTTTCACTTCCTGCCCTCTGTTTGATCGTTGGCCCCGCCCTGATCTTGGTTCACCTGTCCCTTGTTGTCTTTCCTTCCCTGGATTGTTTGTTTGTGATTGTGTGTTGGTTGTGTTTCAGTGTGTAAAGTACCCGGACATAATAATTCCTGATTAAGGATCAATGACAGATGATCAACAGACGTGTGTTTCTGCTGCAGAGAGATCAATGATGTATCATATTTCTGTGTATTGATCTCTGCTCCTGGGAGGACAGCTCCCATCGCCATGGTAACCAACAGCTGCCCATAATGCTGCTGCTGATCCGCTGTCCATCCCTCTGGAAAAAAATGAAATAAAATGGGTCTAAAAATAGTCCGGCGCCGTGTATCTGCCAATCAGAGGAGGAGTGTGTTAGTGTGTGTGTTAGTGTGTGTGTTAGTGTGTGTGTTAGTGTGTGTTTTGCTGAGTCACACTGATGTTCCTGAGAGGACAGAGGAGGAAGACTCCACTCTTCCTCTTTGATATCCTCCACAGACCTGCAGAGCGCCACTTTTATATGGTGGCCGAACAGTGTTACTGCATCCATGTTGATCACATGATGAATGGAACACGTGACATCATCAGCTTACCAGCTGCTTGATCTTCACCGGTCAGGATAACTGAGCTAGTCGTATAACTAGTGTTAGCATCATCCATCAGTGATGTCATCATCCATCAGTGATGTCATCAACCATCAGTGATGTCATCGTTGGTTTGTGAACGTTATGAATCCTCCAGTTCAGATTCTGTCCGTCACCATCTTTGATAGTTCGGAGCGGTTTGGAGCAGGAAGTGACCATATTTGGACGAGCCGGGGGAGGAGCCAGCGGTGGATCTGACCGATCTGATTGGAAACCTGACGATACTACGTCCCGCCCACCGATAACTGTAACCTGACTGCACCACAGGCCTGTCAATCAAACAGACACGCCCCCAAAAACAGGTCTTCTTGAATCTTCTTTTCTAATGAATGAGGGATTATTTTCAGATGGACCTCCAGAAAACTAATAAGAAGGAGTGACTTTAGCTAACAACACCGAGAGAACTGATGGACACATTTTATTCACTTTGGATTTGATGAGAGAAGTTGAATGGGAGTCTATGGAGCCGGAGGCTTTTTGGAGCCGACCTCTAGTGGCACTCGCTGGTAACCCTTCCTCTCTTCCTCTCTCCTCTCCTCTCCTCTCCTCTCCTCTCCTCTCCTCTCCTCTCCTCTCCTCTCCTCTCCTCTCCTCTCCTCTCCTCTCCTCTCCTCTCCTCCTCTGTTCCTCCTCTCCCTCCCTTTCTGGTAACAGCATTGCCTCACGTGCCCCCTCCCCCCTCTTCCTCCCTCGCCCTTTAGCAGTGAGACAGATCTCCAGCAGACGAGAAGAGAAGAGACGACGAAGCAGACGGAGCACGAGAAGAAGAATTAAAGAAGAAGAAGAAAAAGAAGAAGAAAAGAAGAATTAAAGAAGAAGGTGGACGAAGCATCATGGACGCTCTGAAGAAAGGTTTCTCCATGGCGAAGGACGGAGTGGTGGCCGCCGCCGAGAAGACGAAAGCCGGCGTGGAGGAGGCTGCTACCAAGACCAAGGAGGGGGTCATCTATGTCGGTGAGGGGGAGGGAATCTATGTCGGGGGAGGGAGGGAGGGGGGGGGATGATGGAGGGGTGATGGAGGAGTGATGGAGGGGTGATGGAGGGATGATGGAGGAGTGATGGAGGTGTGATGGAGGGGTGATGGAGGAGTGATGGAGGGGTGATGGAGGGATGATGGAGGGATGATGGAGGAGTGATGGAGGTGTGATGGAGGGATGATGGAGGGGTGATGGAGGGATGATGGAGGGATGATGGAGGTGTGATGGAGGGGTGATGGAGGAGTGATGGAGGGGTGATGGAGGGATGATGGAGGGATGATGGAGGAGTGATGGAGGTGTGATGGAGGGATGATGGAGGGGTGATGGAGGGATGATGGAGGGATGATGGAGGGATGATGGAGGAGTGATGGAGGTGTGATGGAGGGATGATGGAGGGGTGATGGAGGGATGATGGAGGGGTGATGGAGGGATGATGGAGGGATGATGGAGGGGTGATGGAGGGGTGATGGAGGGATGAAAGGAAGGACAAGAAGTTGAATCCTAGTGAAGAAGAGCTGGAGGGAAAAGTGCAACTCATCATGACACTGAAATAAATCTGATGTCTATTTGACACAATGGAGGGATGATGGAGGGATGATGGAGGGATGATGGAGGGATGATGGAGGGATGATGGAGGGGTGATGGAGGGGTGATGGAGGGATGATGGAGGGTAGTTTCTGGTTTGTACATCCAACGTGATCGTTTCCATTGAGCGGGTTCCTCATGGTTCCTCAGGGTTCCTCGGGGTTCCTCTTCTGTTCTTCGGTTCTGCACTCGATCTTCTCCAGTTTCACGTTAGAAAACAACAGGATTTCCAGTATTTGTTCTCCAGCAGCTCGTTTTTACAGTTTCTTCTTCACTGCTGCTGGAGTTTAAAACCGATGATTGTTCTGATTTTAAGAAACACGAAGAGATAAAAGCTCATTAAACATTCATCGTATGTTCTTCAGCTTCTCTTCTAACATTACCAGTTAAGTTCTGATGAGGTTTGTGTCTGCAGATGAAAATAGATCAGAGTCGCTGTGAACAGATGCTAACAGATGCTAACAGCTGTCTGCTGGTTGAAGCTGCAGCTGAACGAGTCCTGAACTGTTTTTTATCTGAACGTTTAAACAAAAGAAACGCTTTTAACACAAATACTGAGAATGTTTTTACAATTAAAGCTAACTGATTAAAAAAGAAGAAACTGAAATGAAAACAGACTGAATATAATTAGTGAGTAAAAACTGTTGAAGCTGCAGGTGAACCATCGCAGGGATCCGTCTTCAATCGCAATAATTGTCGCAAATTCAAGAAATCTCCAATAAAGCGGGACTTTTTTTTCATAAAAAAACATCGTGAACAGAAGATGACACTTTTACATCATAAAGTAATCTTTCAAAACAAAACTGACTTTATCACTAGTGTTCATTTCCAACCAGCGAGGCTCCGCCCCCTCTCCTCTCACCATCAAAATCAACCGCTGCTAGCTAAGTGCTGGGGTTTGTGGGAAATTGGTCTCATGACAGGAATGAGGTTTTAAACGCACTTTACCAGGTTTCTGATGTTGTGTTTGTCCTATTTTCCAGGAAAGCAGACGATGGAGGGGGTGGTGACGGGCGTCAATCAGGGTGAACAAAACAAACGCACATATCCGACTAGCCCACAATGATTTAAATTTGAAATGTAAATAATAATCACCACACGTTTCCCGCTTCTCATCGTCCAGTTGCCCAGAAGACGAACGAACAGACCAACATCGTTGCCGACACTGCGGTTGCCGGGGCCAACGAGGTCGCCCAGGCAACGGTGGATGGGGTGGAGAATGCTGCGCTGGCGAGCGGATTCGTCACCACGGTGAGTGAAGAAACGTCCATGTCAAGTCATTCATTTAAAAAATATGTATGTCCTAATTATTAATTCCTCTTAAATATATTCTATATCAAAGTTTCTTTGAAGTTTAATCATTTTCAAAAAACTTTTTTTTAAATACTATTTAAAGTAAGAAGTTGTAATTTTACCTTTTTTTATATACAGTTTTAAAGGGAATTTGTTATTAAAGTATATAGAAATGTTGGCGACATAAGTTACTAATAATACAGTAAAGTCTTTTTAAAAACTATTTATTTTTATTTATTTATTAACAGTAGTTTTACTACATTTTCTGTTAAATTGGCTAAAATTAATCATTTTCTCCTGATTGGTTGGGGGGATCTGGGGGGGGGGGCATGGCATGATCACCAACTGGTCTGATCTGAAATATGTGGACTCACCAGGTTTCAGACTTCAGGAAACATTTTGCAGCGTTTTGAATAAAATGAAATTTCTAATCAACTTCTTTGAGCATGAATCCTAAACGAAATGAAACTGCTGATATTAACACGTAACCATGGTTACCACTCACAGATTAACAAAACTAACAAACTGCAGGAGGACGTTTGAAGACGCTCTGATGTTTATTTCTGTCTATATTTCAACAACAATCACTGCTTCCTCTGAAGAAAGGAAGAAACTAAATGTCTTTTTCAGTTCAAAATATATTTTCTTATGTTTCTTTAATTTACTATTTTAATCGATTTCCCCTGAAAACGATCACAGTAACAGTTTAATGCTGTTTTAACGAGATAAATGAAGACGTGTTTCCTGTTAAAGGATCAAACGTTTCCTGTAAAGTTTCAACCTTTAAAAACATCCCCCGACTAACACAGTTGATCTTCGTCTTCTTCTTCATCTTCTTCATCATCTTCATCTTCTTCATCTTCTTCAGCTTCTTCATCATCTTTCCGAACACACGAAGCTCTCCTGCAGTTTCTGCCGGCTGTTTTAAAGATGACCAGAAATAAAGTTCCATTTCTCCCAAAACAAACGATGTTGACGATGTAAAAGATCATAAGAGTTCAATCAGAACAGAGATTTTAGTCCTTTTGTAAACAGGACAGCGTTTCAATCTGCATATTATGATCATGAGAAACTTTTTCAATCAAACTACTGTATTATTATGGGATGGGGTGTGGTCACATGACAGCAGAGAACTTCCTGCTCTGCTCTGACCAAGATGAAGCTCAGCGCCCCCTTCCTGCAGCAGCAGAGAGCTGCAGGTGGTCCTCTGGTCAGTTGTTGTTGCTTCTGAACGAAGCTGCAGGAAGGTCACGAGGTTTCCGTTTCTCTGCAGGTCGACCGCCCGAAGACCGAAGCAGCAGGAGAACCGAGCCAACCGGCCGCTCAGTAGGTCAGAAGAACAAAACACCATCACACTGCAGTTTGTTTCAGGGTTCATCCAGGGTGGAGGTCTTTGCGTTCATCCAGGGTGGAGGTCTTTAAGTTCATCCAGGGTGGAGGTGTTTAGGTTCATCCAGGGTGGAGGTCTTTGGGTTCATCCATGGTGGAGGTGTAGGGTGGAGGTCTTTAGGTTCATCCAGGGTGGAGATGTTTAGGTTCATCCAGAGTGGAGGTGTAGGGTGGAGGTGTTCAGGTTCATCCAGGGTGGAGGTGTTCAGGTTCATCCAGGGTGGAGGTGTAGGGTGGAGGTCTTTGGGTTCATCCAGGGTGGAGGTGTTTAGGTTCTAAGGTTTTAGGATGGGAGCAAAGCATGCTGGGAAGTTGGCTGACGTACATCGACTACATCGTAGTCGTATGAAGACGTTTCCTGTTTGTCACCGTTTCGTTTCTTTCTCTCAGACTCTGAACGTCCCGTCGCCTCTCAGGAGAAGAAACTTTACATCAACCCTGCTCAACCCTCTGACCTCTGACCCTCTATCATCTGCTCTGATTAACTTCATTAACCAATAGGAATCCACCTCCTCTTCCCGCCTGTCGTCATGGATACACTGCCTCCTCTCGTCACGCCGACGTCAGCTGTTGACGCTGAGCAACTGGCTGACTCCACCCCCAGACAGATACCTGAAACCTTTTAGATGCATGTTGCTTCACTGACACACACTCACCCTCCCAACCTTACACACACACACACACACACACACACACACACACACACACACACACACACACACACACACACACACACACACACACACACAACTTCCTGTCTGTGCTGCTGATTCAAACTGAGCTGATGTTTTATTTTATAAACAACAGAAGTGAAATAAAAATGAGTTTGAAATCCTCCTGCAGGCTTCGTTCCTTCTTCACCGCCGGGACGAACGCAGACATTGTTTCTAAAACACTTCCTGTTCACAAAGACCAGTCATACCTCCGCTCAGTTAACGTCAGCACTGAGCGCGCTCAGAGAGAAGACAAACGTCAACATCAAATAAATCCACTGAGAAATTATAAACCAAAACACATTCAGAAGCTGCCTGAGAATCTGTCTGATTTTAGGTTTCCTTCAGTATCACAGTGTTTCACTAATGTTTGTCTGATTACCCATGATGCACTGCACAGAGGAGCTGCTGACACACGTCTGCTGCCTTTGACAACACAATTTCTACTAATTGTAACAACATCCTGGTGAAAAAGCAGATTAATGAGTTCACAGGTTGCTGCTCTGTGAGGGAATAACACCACCAAAAGAACTGAACTAATATCAGGTGAAATCAGGGATGCAGTCGTGTTAAAACAGAGAAAGCGGAGCTGGACTCCTTTCAGTCATATTTATAGCACACACGATGGCCCTGATGCAGATGATTTCAAGGTGGAGGTTTCTGTCACGATCTTGGCTGCAGAAACTGGGTCACACTGATTTATTTACACCTCTACATGCTCCAACTCGCCTCCTTTTTTTCAGAGACAGTGAACGCACCACCTGGGAGGCTTCGTGTGAAACCAGCACGATGAAAAAGGAAAAATAAAGATGTTGCTGCATTAAGTCGATGCAGACAGCTAGTTTCTATCACAATGAGGTAAAAGTTCTCCACATTTCTGGAAACTTGAGCAGATAAAATGAGATATGTTTTCTTCTGCTGCAGCTGTGGGCGGAGCTTACCAGCAGAGGGCGCTAAAGTCTACGGTCGCTGCCATTAAACCACTGCAGAAGGAGATGACATCAGCGACCCTCGGAAAACAGTCTGTAAACTGGAGCCGATGTCATAAACTGTAGTACCACGGAGGACCACTAGGGGCTGTCTCCGTAGACTCCATCTGTAGTACCACTGAGGACCACTAGGGGCCGTCTCCGTAGACTCCACCTGTAGTACCACTGAGGACCACTAGGGGCCGTCTCCGTAGACTCCACCTGTAGTACCACTGAGGACCACTAGGGGCTGTCTCCATAGACTCCACCTGTAGTACCACTGAGGACCACTAGGGGCCGTCTCCATAGACTCCACCTGTAGTACCACTGAGGACCACTAGGGGCTGTCTCCATAGACTCCACCTGTAGTACCACTGAGGACCACTAGGGGCCGTCTCCATAGACTCCATCTGTAGTACCACTGAGGACCACTAGGGGCTGTCTCCATAGACTCCACCTGTAGTACCACTGAGGACCACTAGGGGCCGTCTCCATAGACTCCACCTGTAGTACCACTGAGGACCACTAGGGGCCGTCTCCATAGACTCCATCTGTAGTACCACTGAGGACCACTAGGGGCTGTCTCCATAGACTCCACCTGTAGTACCACTGAGGACCACTAGGGGCCGTCTCCATAGACTCCACCTGTAGTACCACTGAGGACCACTAGGGGCCGTCTCCATAGACTCCACCTGTAGTACCACTGACGACCACTAGGGGCCGTCTCCATAGACTCCACCTGTAGTACCACTGAGGACCACTAGGGGCTCACTGTTTGTTGTCGTCTTCGTTCTTCTTTAATCAGTTCACATCGTTTTCCTGTCTTGTTGATTATATAGAAATACATTAAAAAGATATTCAATATAATTTTACTCTAATCTAAAAATTCTTACTTATGTTTAAAAAAAATTACTTTGTACTTCATTAAATTTACTTTTTACTTCAAACTTTGGAACTTTATTTCAC